>NC_056748.1:446755653-446910653 GCF_019279795.1 Protopterus annectens | reverse complement strand
TGCTGGAAGACACAAAACAATAAAACACTTACAAAACAGTGCAGAAGGCTCCCTAGTTTTAGACATCCTGTCTCCTTGCTGCATTGAAACCATCTCTTTTATTACATGGTTATAAAACAATTTAATTTCAACTATTTTCCTGAAGTTTTGCAAGTTAACATTCTATGTTCCAGTTTCCACTATTAAAAATATATGCATTTACACAGCTACAATAGTGTATATACATTTCTGTTCTCTTCCAGTAGGGTACACTGTGGATACATCTTTTAAGCTCAGTACTGTACAAATCCTGTTCAACACACACTTCTGTACCAGCAATTTAATATACACATAACATGCAGTTCTAATACATTTGTAAGACAAGCATATGAATCATGTTGATATTCACAAATGGCATATGATTATATACAAAATTCCAGACAGCTGTGCTAGCAGTTTCTCCCTCTGTCACACATCTGTATAAATCATATTAATATTCACAAGTGACATATAATTATTTACAAAATTCCAGATAGCTAAGTCAGCAATATTTCCTTTTGTGACACCTGCTATAGACATGAAAGGAAGAGCATGCTGCAAGGGACAACAGAAAAACTTAAAGATTTATTGGACTGGTAAAGCACCTTCTCAAGTCCATAAAATATATTCAGAATTATGTCATATTTTTAATTCACCTTGTGTAGAATCACTTAATTAAAATAAATATATTGGGAAAAGTTTAAAAAATCTTGTCATAAGTTCCTGGAACTTCATTTTTCTGACTGCCTGTAATTATGTGAGACACTTTTATGAAGATCTAAAAAAAGATATAAAACATTTAAGAGCTAAAGAGATGAGTAGAACTTTGAACTTTACTGATTTGGAGAGCATTCTTTTGGGAGCCTTATATACACACCACAGAGAACTGATATACCACACTGGTTTCATATAACTCATCTTTGTAGCAATTAAACTATGTTAGATAATGGGCGATCCATAGATTGCATCCTGATTGGAAAACAAATGTTCTTCAGCAGGGTATTAATATAGAAGTAATGCCCACTGAAAAACGAGGCTGCTGCTTCACGGCAGTGTATCAAGCTGCTGTGGAGTTCAGACAGAAAAACCCTAACGGCCATCATTATTTTCTGCTCCCTAAGCGCTGCTTCTACTGTTTAGTGAGTGTAAAAGGTAAAAAAAAAAAAAAAAAAAAATTTAAAGAAAAAGTGTCCGTCTGTGTGTTAGTGTATGCATGCATGTAAATGAAGTCAAGAACGATCGAGCCGTTATTTTACACTCGCTAAGCAGGGCTTTTTCTGTGAAGCGGGTGCAAAAAATAAACAGAAAAAAAGTGTACGTATGTGTAAGAATGTGTTTATGTTTCTGTGTGCGTGTGTGAATGAAGGCATGCATGAAAGCAGAAGAGAATGTGTGTGTGTATATGCATGTGTGTGTGAAAGCAGAAGAGACTGTGTATGTGTGGATGAGAGAAAGAGAGTGAACAGTGAGATCAAGTAAGCCATTATTTTACACTCGCTAAGCAGTGCTTTTGCTGTTTAGCAAGTGTAAAGTAAAAAGGAAAATAAACTTAAAATAGGAAGGTGTGTGTATGTCTGTGAGTGAGAATGTATGTATGTATGTATGAAAGCAGAAGAGACTGTGTGTGTGTGTGTGTGTGTGTGTGTGTGTGTGTGTGTGTGTGTGTGTGTGTGTGTGTGTGTGTGTGTGAGGCAGAGAGAGAGTGAAAAGTGAGAGCGATCCCTGGCAGCAGCAGTTAAGAGAGTTGAATGCCTCTCAACCTCTTACCTCAATATATCTGGATAAGCATAAAATAAATGAGGGGACAAAGGCTCAAAATAACAATATATTTCTACATGATGCTGTTGTAAAATCACAACATTACAACATTACTGCAACATTAGGATTTCTGTCAGCTTGCATTTTCTGAAGCAGAGGTGTATATATGTGTGCTTGCATATGAGAGATCAACCACTGGCAATAGTAGTAAAAAGGTCTACATACTTTTTGACATTTCAGCTGAAAGAAATATGGATAAATAAAATAAAGGTGGAACAAAGGCTCAAAAACAGGACCAGATTTCAATTATTGTTCATATAAAAGATCCTAAATAAGAGGATTTATGTTAGAATGAATTTTCTAAATTAAATGAAAGTCTGAAACTCAAATCTATGTCATCATTTAGAGACATCAAGTCTCTAATAAATGACAACAAACCAAACGTTCTAGGAGAAAGGAACCAAAATAATAAAAAATAAAATAAATACCTGGACATTTTTAAAGTGTTATATAAGTGTTATATTTTGGATCTAACACCATTAACATATATTACAGCAAGACTGAAACATCAGGCAAAGGAACTATTTTACATCAAAAATATATAAAAAAATAATATAGCACTTAAAAAATAAATAAACTCACTAAACTAGGCTTCAACCCCTATATAACAAGGTGGGTTGAAAATTGACTCACAGATAGAAAACGCAATGTGAAAGTAGCGGACTCCAAGTCAGACTGCCAACCAGTCACAAGTGGAGTCCACAGGAATCGGTCCTGGTTCCTCTCCTGTTTGGCATCTAGTTCTCAAAGTCCAGGCCAAAACAAAGGGACTCTGGCTGACCAAGTTCACAGATGACTGCAAGCTGGGAACCATTATTAACTCCCCAAGTGATGCAGACATCCTACAGAAAGGCCTCACTTAGACCAATGACTGGTGTCAAAACCATGGCCTTAAGCTTAACGCCAAAAATTGTGCCGTCATCCCCTTTAGTAAAAACTCAGTTTCCACTAATTACCACATCGATGGGAGCCCGGTGAACACTGAAGGCATTATAAGAGATCTGGGAATGCAGGTTGACAGCAACCTTTCCTTCAGACACCACATTGCCACTGTTGTCGGGAAGTCCTTCTGTGTGGCACATCTCATTACCAAGGGTTTTGCATCCAGGAAGAAAGAGGTCATTGTCTCTCTCTACGCTTCCCTCATTAGACCAATTATAGAGTATAATGCCCCATTTAGCATGTTCCTCACTAGACACCTGCAACAGCTGGAGAGGCCACAAAAGTATCTCACTAAGAGGATCCTAGTCATTAAATACATGTCCTACATGGACAGACTCAAAAGACTCCAGCTATTCTCTGTCTCATATCGCCTACTTAGAGGTGATCTCTGCCTGACTTTCAAAGTCATGTTTGACCCAGCTCTGTTAGGAATGCTACATTTAAAGAAAGCCCAATCCCTCCACACCACACCCTCCAGAGACCTCAACTTCATTACCACAATTAACAGAACATGCTGGAGGAAAGACCGATTCATAACCCAGAGACTGCCCATGCTCTGGAATAGACTTCCCATAAATGTCAAGCAGAGCACCTCGCTGTCCATCTTCAAGAGAAATCTTGATGAGTGGGTGGGAAATAGAAAGTTCACCCCGGGGATCACTCTAGTGGCTCTACTTGATAGAGGCACTGGGAGCTAAAGTCAGGCGGCACTATGCCAGGGCACATCTGTAGCCTAGGCTTGTAAAGGCTCCAGGGCCATTAGCCTAGTACACACCTATGAATCTTTGAACCTATGAAGTAAAACACAATAATTTTACAGACAGCCTATTCTCTAAGTGCAATAATGCCCTCCAGGATGTGTATTAATGTGCATTTAACACCATTCCAGGGGTGTAGAGACCCAATGCCACATTTATATACACCCTGTCAGGCATTATTGCTTGCATAGAAGGGAAAATGCAAAGAAGGCAGGATTCATCCCACAAGCTAAAAATAAAGCAAGTAAGGTTATATATGAAGAATAAAGTGGCAAACAAGTAAATGTGAGGTATATCCCTATATGTAGTATGTATTTATTTTCAGTCAGGTAGTCATATCAATATTGTCTAACAAACACAATTTTTATCATTAATAACCAGTTTACGCAATTTAATATGCTTGGACTGGTACATGTAGAAATATATTAAGTTGTTATATATAACTACTTTACCAATGAAATGTTCACTGAATTAAGGGTTGCAAGCCGTTTATATTTCTATACTATTTTTGAACCATGATTAGCAGGACTAGGTAAGTAATGTACAAAAGTAAGCAAAAAAAATATTTTTTCTACTATAACAATGTTACATTTATTGTAACATGGCTAAAACCATACATGTCTGACTCAGAAATCCTACCTCATGGTTTCCAAGCCCTTAGATATGACCGCTTGAATAGAAAAGGTGGAGGAGTAGCCTTGGTATTCTCTAACATACTCCCCATTATTCCATACCCAAATCCCATTCCTCAGTTTAATAATGCAGAACTTGTAATAGGTGTACTACAAATGAATAATCATAAAAGTATCTGCATCATATCCCTTTATATTCCCCCAGGTAACAACTCCACTACTTTAGAAGAAGTCCTCCAATGGGCCTCAACTAATATTAACCTAGAGACCTACTTTCTAAGTGATATTAACATAGACTGGAACAAAATTAACAACCAGAATCCTGCCATATCTGTCAATCTATTCAACTTTATTCAATTTACTAACTCTGTCACTAGACCTAATAAAATCAATCCTCCAGGATCTACTCTGGACTGGATCCTAGCTACCCACCCTAACAACATCTTAGACTCAGGCATCCTTCCTGACTCTATTAGTGACCACGTACCTGCCTTCATCCACTGAGCAACCCATTCCTCCCCCCCCACTGGCACCAATATATACATACACATAACCTTACAAACTTCAACCCTAACACCCTCATACAAACTAACTGGAACAATCTAAAAACACTTCCTCTAGACAATGTTGTTGATTACTTTAACTCTACTTTCCTAAATATACTCAGTTCCCAAGCCCCACCATGAACTATAAGAGTCAAACCCAACTCCGCCCATGGTTAACTAAAGAAACCAAAAAACTTATGCAACAAAGAAATAAATGCTGGAAACTTTCTCAGCACAATAAACATCCTGAAACCCTTCTTAAATATAAGCAACTCTGCAACCTTATTAAAAGACATATAATCAAAGACAAACAATCCCACTATATGAAACTCCAAGCCAACCACACCAAAAACCCCAAACAATTCTGGAACTCCATTAACTCACTCCTCAACTCAGGCACCAAAAACAACCCTTGCCCTGACACTACTAAGTCTGATCCAGAAATTGCCACTCTGTTCAACTCCTTCTTTACTGACTCTATAGCTGAACTAACTAAGTCCTTCCCAAATAACCCACCCACACAAATTAGTCACTCCACCTCAGCCTCTAAACCCAACTCTCCCCCTACTTTTGAACTTAAACTAATTTCTACCTCCTAAAAAAAGCTCCTCTGCAAATTAAAACCATGCTCCAATGCGCCAGATAACATTCCAACTTCTTAGAAATTGCTGCAGACGGCATCGCCCTCCCTATTAGCATCTTAATCAACAGATCCATACAAGAATCTTATGTCCCCAAGCTGTGGTGTGCTGCCTTTATACATCCTCTACACAAAGGTGGTAAAAATAATAATACCTCAAACTTTCCCCCTATAGCCATCCTCTCCCCAGTATCCAAAATATTGGAAAAAATGCATTCACATCCAACTAATGCCCTTCCTAACCAAAAATACCTTATTTCTCAAACCCAACATGGTTTCTATCCTGGTCATAGCACTATTACTGCTCTTCTCTCATTCCTAGATATAGTCAACCTTGCCCGTGACTCTGGAAAAATAGTTTCTATAGTTCTATTAGACCTTTCCAAGGCTTTCAATACAATCTCCCATACTCATCTCCTAAGCCACCTTGCTAATCTTAACCTTTCTCACAATACCCTGTCCTGGTTCTCAAGTTACCTATCTGACAGATCTCAAGCTGTAAAATGGAGGAAAGGCATCTCAAACTTCTTTCCCACTCCTACTGAAGTTTCCCAAGGATCCATTCTTGGCCCAATGCTGTTTAACATCTTTATCAAAGATTTCCACTCTGCCATTCCAAATACTAAAATCGTACAATACGCAGATGACTCCACTTTAATCTGCTGTGCCACCAACCTCCCAGAACTTCAATCACTACTCAAACTTCCTTCTCCACCACTGAGAACTGGATGCTACAAAACCATCTATCTCTAAACGCTAACAAATCCAAAGTACTACTCCCCCCCCCTCAAAATCCTCCACTCTTGATAAAAATTAGAAGCCATAACAATTCTACCATAGAAATTGTTCCCTACACCAAACTACTTGGGATTACTATAGATGAACACCTAAAATTTGACACCCATATTCAACTAAACATCAAGAAAACACATCAAAAACTTGGCCTGCTATACAGAAACATCCACTATCTCTCTCCTTCTACTAGACAAACCCTCGCCACTGTCTACCTTCTTCCCTCTCTAATGTATGGTGCCCCTCTACTAACTAATGTATCTGCCTCCATCTCTTCCAAACTGGAAAGCTGTTATAATAAAATTTCAAAATTTGCCAGAAAAGCCAAATACTCCTCCCACCTTTGCTCTGCCTCCACTTACTTAACTGGCTAGAACTTCCCAACTATCTAGACTACCTCCAACTTACTACTGCCCATAGGCTATTATTTAACCCTACTAAATGTCCTGCACTATCCAACATCCTACAACCATACACCCCTAACAGGCCACTTAGATCTGCTCACCTAAACCTAATCACTGTCTACAAACCGAACCATCCTGCAGGACAGCACCTCCTGTCCTTTTTCTTAGGCAAAAAATGGAATTCTCTCCCTCCTTCATTACAAAACACAGAAAACTTTGACAACTTCAAAACCCAACTCCATTCCTACTTTTTCTCTAATTGGAAGTGCAGCTGCACTCTCCCCACCTAGCCTTCTTCTCTCTCTACTCTAAATTGTATTTCCATGCTACTCCTATTTCTAACAGCTTAGCCCCCCCTGGAAATGACTCATTCTTCAGTGTGATCTCGTGTACATAATGTAAATATTGTAAATAGTTTGCTTTCCCTTTTCTCCCCTCCCTATTATTTGTACTTGTTCTGCCAAGCTGCCATAGCAAGACTCATATTCTATGTAACCATTGTAACATTCATGTCAACATATGACTCACATGCTATGTAATCAATGTACCGCACCATGTCTCTGATTTATAATGTATCTGTAACCTTAATCTTAGTTTTAATTTGTTGTATCCTTATGTATCTGTATCTTTGAATCTTAACTTTAATCTGTTATATTTCAATGTTTACTATGTAATGTGGAGCTTTTCTCCCTGGGCCTCCACTGAAAATGGGCTCCTGAGCCCAGTGGACCTCTCCGGTCATCAAACTGAAATAAATAAATAAATAATTCTCATAGCATGTATTTTTATTTTAAGGCTTGTTTTTATCTGTAAAATAGATACAGTAAAATTATTTCTGTTTGACCAATCTGGCATACCTAGACATTATGGGAATAATATAACCCCACGTCAGGAGCCTTTGCTTTCAGTATGTGTCTAGAGCTAGGTACCCTATAGGACTATAGAGACAAACTGGCTTGTGATATTTTGATGAGTGACTAACTGTAATATAAACTGCTATGTTCATACCTTTCTGAATTTGTATCTCTTTAAGACAGCCATTTACACTGGTATCAGAATGATAGACAGGAGCTAAAGCACAGAAACTGTATTTTATACCTTAATGAGAACAGTACATTTTTGAGTATGTCACACAGAAGAAACAGTTTGCTTTCAGAAGATGCAAATTATTATTATTATTATTATTATTATTATTATTATTATTATTATTAGTATTATTATTATTATTATTATTATTAATATTATTATTATTATGAAATTTCTACTACCAGTATCAAATTCTTTGTTTTCAGTTTACTTTATGAAACCAACAGAAAAAAGAATGATTTATGTTGCTTACCCTTTCAGTTACTCATTTTTGATACCTACTTTATCCTGTTTAGGGTCACTGGGGAGCAGGATACCCTCACACCAAGCAACAGGCACCAGACAGAGAACTAATCTCATGCCTTATCTGCTTACATTATTTTGCAACCTGGAGTTCTTGTAATGCATGCCATGCATTCATTTTGTGTGTTTTAAACAAACTGTAACTAATTTATAATGTAGTGCTGCACTATTCATTTTATCAGGATAAAGCTGCCTGCATTTAATATTCCATGGACAAAAGAATACTTTGAGGTAACACATTTTCATGTTTTCATCTTTTATTTATGTCAGAGGCCATATGAAATCCATTCCAGTACTTCAATAGAAGATATTGTCAACATGTTCAAAATCGAAAGAGTGCATTATTCATCAACGTGGACCAAAGGCATGGTAGCGCTTATGAAGAAGGTAAGTCATTCAGATATCTCACTCCTCTTATTAATGACAATTAGTCATTTTTTTCTTTTTTTCTTGACAATTTCCTGAATGTAAGGGGTCATCATTCTTTGAAAGGAGTAATGCTCACAATAAATAAATATTTTGCACATATCACTATGGCCATTTCATTGTAGTATATGTCAAAAAGAATTCCACTGATAACTTCAATAACAGATGGAACCAACCCCTAGTGTCTTTGTGTAATTTGTGTTACTATGAGCTTACTCCCTATCTATAGAGAATATTTAAACATATTTTTAACTTAATCTGCAAAGCAAACGCTTTAATTAGATTCACTTGCTTATTGCTTTTGACACATTAATTCAGATCATGTTATATGCTTTTTTATTAACTGGACACAAAGATTCTTCACTATTTTGAAAAATATCTTACAGCTCAGCTTCCCTTGCGTTTCCTGTACCTTCTGCAGATCTCTCATCTACCTTGCATGCATTAAAGAAGAAATCTCATTCAGAATGAAATTGATAAGCATTAACAGTCCACATATCTCAGTACTTTACTCAAAGCTTTGCTCAGTCCTCTGTACAACATCAATTACCACTATACTTCAGTTTTCTAACCTACACGTTATATAGTGATACATGTACCAGTTAAAGGCTAAAAGGGTCACCCTATTTCTGCTTCTCAGGTTAGCAAATAAATATATCAATTCAGCATGTCCTTTTACTTTCTAAAATTTAAAACTTAATTTTTAAACATCTGCACAGGTAGCCAAGGTAGCCTTACTTTGAGATATATATATATATATATATATATATATATATATATATATATATATATATATATATATATATATTATACACACACACACACACACACACAGATATATATATATATATATATATATATATATATATATATATATACATATATATATATATATATATATATATATATATATATATATATATATATAAACATTTCATTTGTTGATGTAGAAGTCCAGTTGGGCACAAAGGCCCTTTTTCAGCAGATGCCCAAAGAGAAAACTCCAGTACATGCAATATAAACAAAATCTTTTAAGTAACAATAGCAACAATATCAGGCACACAATTAAAACAAAATTTACAATGTCATACTAGATAAGATAGTAAATATACATACATCAGTAAGACTTCTTATACTAATGATATTCTATACAGAAGAACTATGCAGTACGATTCATGTCATAATGCTGAGTGCTGAGTTATTTACAAAGGGTGGAAAGCAAAAGGTTGATTTAATTATGAGATATAAATTAAATGAGTGGTAAACAAGAGAGACATAGAAGGTGGAGTGGGTGAAGATAGAGTGATAGTTGGCAACAGAGTATAGAGAAGAGCAGATGTACAATCGAAGAAGAGGAAGAAAGCTGAGATGGTATACTTATCCCTGAGATGTACAGCTACAGATATGAGTACACACACACATATATATATATATATATATATATATATATATATAGATAGATATATACATCGATAGACAGACAGCTGAATAGATAGATAGATAGATAGATAGATAGATAGATAGATAGATAGATAGATAGATAGATCATGAGCCTCAGCTTTCTGAACAAGCACTGAAAACTCTGCTTTAGGGAATGGGTCATGTATTAAAGTTGCCCTCCAAATTCTTAAGGATTTCATAATTATTTGGTTAGTCCATCGCCAAGTTAAAAGAAAAAATCATTACGGACATGGGTGTAGGGATGTCCCAGCTAATTACTTCATCAGATAGATATGACTTTGCTGCAGGTGTCAGTACTTTGATATGTGAGATTATATTTTTAGACACTTAGAGTTGTCCCTTTTGGAATTATACAAGCTTCATTCATTGGTCATTCCTATTATTCTCATTTGGAATGGTAAATCACACGGGCATCCACCAAGAGGAACAGAGAAGTCCAAAACTATTTAGTAGGAGTGATTCCTTGGTGAATTTACCCAGGGAGAGTATTGTCTTTTAAGTCTGCAAATGCTTGTTTAATAACATTGTTGGGGGTTGGCATAATGGTTAAGGTGCTTACCTCACAGATAGATGGTACAGAGTTTGATTTTCACCTTTGAGGGGAAATTATCATGACTTAATAGTACTTATGAACACCAAAATAAATTATATCATATAAATATGGCATTCTGATGACTTCTTGTTGTTCTGACAGCAGACAAATCTCTCTCCTTAATACTAACTAGCATGTATAGCTTCAACAACCCCTTTACCAACCTCACCTCAGCAGTGGGCAGATCTGTTCTTTGTAGTACTAACCAATTCAGTCTATTTTGTGTAATTAATACTCATTACCCCAACAGCTGTATAGGGGTCTGTTAAATAAACTGGAACATTTTCCTAGACGTTTGCTTGGAACTTCATAGTGATATCATTATTATGCTTTTCCAGAACCATGATCTAATCTCACTTCCATCAGGGATCAATGTCCTCTGAAGTTCTTCCTGATGGGATCAGGTATTACAGCTAGGTTTGGTGTCTGTTCTCTTCAGCCACAAAGTCTTGGAACAAACTGTTCTGATGTCTAGAAGAAGTACCGTCATTGCTTTCCTCCAAAAAATGCGACGACTCTTACACTCTTTCTTGTGCACGCTACCAGCTCCTCTGTTTTCCTACTCCTGTAGTCAGAACTTTGAAAACTGTTACCCACTGCAGGGTATGCATCCCTTTGGAAGCACTTTGTATTTGTTAAATATCAAGTGTGACATAAAAGTTGCCTTTAGTATTGACTGAAACATAGTTAGATTAGTGAAACTTCTCACCTAGGTTTGGGAGGGTAACATCAGCTCATCTCTTATCCACCTTCCTGAAGGCTATTGTTCAAAACAATGTTGTATTTCAATTGAAAACATTTGTTGTTTTGATACCCGTGCAATCTGCCTTGCCTAGGTTTACAGTTATTTAGCTGGAAGGTGGACTCCTTGTTGTCAACTTGAAATCAACCTCACCTTTCTCACACCACTTAAGTTTGACATTCCTCGGTGGACTCTAATTATTATGTCTCATTTTATAAATAATCATTGACAGTATTATATATTTGCACTATATGCCTGTGATGTTTCTGTTGATACAGTTAGGTCATAGCACAAATGATAATGAGTCTTATTTATTTGTAGTTCATGGAGTGCAGTGATTACACTCCAATATTCAGAAAAAGACAAACCAGTTAAGCAGCAGACTGGTGCAAGACCTGACCTTAATAAATGCTAAGCACCCAAGGCTTATGTTGTTAAGGTTGAGTCTAGTGCTCGGAAGCAAAATATGCCTGTACTGACTAGCAAACAACAGTGGCAGACACTTGTTACTACCCTTAATGTGTCCCTAACTTCCTGTTAAATAAAAAGGAAAAAAACTTAGAAAGTTGCTAGAACGGGATATTTGCATAATGTGATGGTTATGAACTCTGAAACTCAAATGTATGTAATTATTTAATGACTTCAGTCCATGGTGGTTTGTTCGAAAACCACATATTTTATGAGGAACAAACCAAAAAAGATAATCTGGATGTTCTGTGAAAATCTAAACAGTAGAGGGGCATTAAATGTAAGTGTAAATATGACAGACATTATTATACTCCCTTTCTGCCATCATCGACTAAGTGTTTAATGGCTTTGAAAGCCAACAAAATAATGATTTTTTTTTCCTGTAACTATTAATACATAGTGCAAATAAAGCTCCATGCACTACAAAGAATTATAATTCGCTCAAAGATCATTCCCTGTATGATGATTTCTCAACATGGATGCCAAGATTCACCCCGGGAGCAGATTTCTTGGCATCCAGGTCTCAAACATATAATAAGGGTTATGATCAATGAGGCAGTCATAATCCTCTGTATTTTATTTATTTACTTACTTACTTATTTATTTAACTTTCATTAAAAATACAGAAAAGCGGGATTGCCAGAAAAATGATTGCACTGTGTGTCTCATGCCCAGCTGCTAAAATTAGGATAAATGGCTGGAGACAAGATTGAGGAGGCCTCTGAAACTAAATACCCCTGTGTCTGTAGCCTCTGAAACTAAATACCCCAGTGTCTGGCTTGATTAGAACCTTTACCTTATGGAACAGGTGGATAGGCCAAGGATTCTGTATTGTCTGTCTCATATTTTGCTTCCTGAAACATGAAAGGTGATAGGTAATCTGTATGCCGATTTCCATGATTATTTTGATATTACTTAATATTTTCTTCAATTTACTGAAGGCGATCCACCCATTCAGGCTTCAGTGTCATACTGCCACATTGCTTTGAAATGAATGATTCTTGATGATCCCATCACTGAACAACAGTGTGTGACATTGAAATACCCCTGTTCCTCAGTGTTTCTTAGGCTGTGCTGTATGTTTGCTTCACAAGGATAGTAAGTCTTCCTGGCCAGGACAGCTATCAAATTAGACTAGTGAAAATGGGGTGTACATCTCCCCTATGTTCTCCCTTTACTAGCACAAACCTTGTAAGTTCTCTCAGCCCTTATTTTTTGTCATAAGGACTTAATAGGCATACTCTGCAAAGAGACCCTTTACTTCCTTAAAAAAACACTCTTGTGTTTAACACCATCTTCATCCCCTTCAAGCCAAAATTGAAAAGCATCTGGTAGTCAGTAGCATCTGAAATGCCCCCACTGAAAGTCTAGTTGATTGGCTGTTGTTGTGTAATGCTTAAGCTTCCCTAAGTTGCTCTTGCAACATCTCTATTTTGTAAATATTTGTACATGATAACTAGAGTTAAATCTCTGCTTTTAATCTAACCAGAATGCAGATGCTATGTACTCACATCATAATGGTTAGCCGTACGCTTCTGCTGAGGGCACTTGATTAAACATGGATGTTGTTTCTTTTGACTTTTACTTTACCCGTTACCTTATTTTTTTCCACCCATAAAAAAGAACATTATTGTTGAGCCCACTATGATGGCTTAGTGAATAAACTAATCAAAATAAATATAGCATTTATAAAACCACACAATGCCACTTTGGAATTCAACTTGTATTGAACAGCAGAAGGAAATAAACAGCAGTGAGAAAACTCAATTTGAGTATATTGATTTCAGCTGTGAATAATTTATTTGTAAATGAAAATGCTTATGATATGTAGCGACTGGACCCCTTTAAATTTATCCATTAAATACTAGGAACCCACTGGCAGATGTTATCTTATTATACAGGAAACAAATATGCAAATGAAAAAAACATCACACTTAAAACATATCATAACATGTTAATTACATATGCTGGGTATGCAATTCTGCTCCTTGTATATTTTTATTTCTGTTTTTGAATAACTGCACATAGACAAAAGAATATTTTTCATTTTTCTTCTGTTACAGTTGACGTATGACCTGAGTAATTCTCTTTGATATAGTAGTTAACTGGTCAGAAAGTAATACACACACTGGCTTTAACAAGCAAATAAGAAGCACAAGCTGGTGAATACTAAAGCTTAAACACTTTTTTTTATTTAAATGTCCTTGATGCTGTATCGTAGGGCAGACTAATATTAAACCCATTTAAACTGCAAAGTATGGTTTGCTTAACTATTTTTATGTCTCCTATAACTCAGCAGTTGCCTTAATAATTAATTAAATGTTTGTTTAATTTTTTTTTCACAGATTAAATTGTTATACAAGCACTTTTTAGATTCGTAGCCAAAACTGACTTACTGTATAAGCTGCAATATATGTCAAAACACAAGCTTAAACAATTACAAATTAGTGTATTTCTTCACAAAGCAATATTTATGAGATCTGTGCACTGCCTGCAGAAATTGTTTATGCCCATTTAATATAATCATTTCTTCCTGAGTCTGCTTTGTAATCTGTGTAAGCTATCAATGTAACCATTTTGTAAATTTTTCTTGCTTTAACATATTCTGTTACCTAAGGAAGATGCATTGAGAATGCCAGTATAGCTACATAAAATAAGCCTGTTAAAATAATAAATAGCCTATTATACCTTGCAAGAAAGCCCATCCAGCGCGACAGAAAGAAAGCAGGAAACTGCAATCCGTTTTATTTAGCATAAACAATAGGAAGCTGCCTGTGTCATAATGTATACAGATTTTTTTAGATTTTTTTTCCATAAAATGGTACTAAAGTCAACATAGATTTTTCGAGATATTATGCATGGTTAGTTAGTTTCTCATTAGTACCCCACTAATATTCAAAAGGCAAAATAATGAAACTGGGCTGATGTGATGTAGTGTGTGTGTGTGTGTGTGTGTGTGTGTGTGTGTGTGTGTGTGTGTGTGTGTGTGTGTGTGTGTGTGTGTGTGTGTGTGTGCGTGTGTGCGTGTGTGCGTGTATGTGTGTGTGTGTGTGTGTGTGTGTGTGTGTGTGTGTGTGTGTGTGTGTGTGTGTGTGTGTGAGGTTGTATTTCCTTTATCCTTCATTAACCACTTAAAATTTTCTCAGAGAATGCACATACTTAGAAAAGAGAGAATCCTAACTGTCCATTTGACTTCATTTGGAAGACTGGAAAATTTTCTTAAATTTTTCGTCATATGGAGTTAATGGGGATACTCTGCAAAGAGATCCTTTACTTCCTTAACCAAGAGGTGTTAACACATTGCCTATATCATCACCCTACAGAGCCTTACATAATAAGCCTAAATATCAGCCATAATGTAATCTGGGATCAAGTAATCCTAGTTAAAAACCAGGGAATCTCATTCCCCATTCAGTTTAATCCACTCATACAACCTATCAGAGAACTGGATACAGAACTTGAGAAAGATTCCTATTCTTGGTAAACAAACTAATTAGCATTGAGGAATGCCAATAGTCTAAGCATTGGTGTAGTCTATCAGACCCCAACCATAATCACTTTGTTCAAAGTGTGTGACAAACAGTAGGTTATATTGATGAGTCTTAACTGTAAGAAATTTTTACTGCTTGTAGGCTAACTTCCACTGGGAGTTTAATTCTAACTTCCACCCATTCTCCATTCTTGCAGATTTTGGTTTCTTCCAACTTGTGATCAAACTAAAATGCTCCAACCAACAAACTGGCAGTCATAGCCATCTTGGCTGTTTTAATAAATCTAGCCTTCCAGATCCCTAGTCACTTTATTGGACTGTCTTTTCTGTAGTGAATACAATATACTCTGGTCAATTTTCTCTGCCAAGAAGCAGCACCATAAAACCACCACCTATCATGTTCATTAGAAGGAGCAGGAATCAGAACTCTGGTACCAGTGGGCCACCACAGATAAGTCATGAGTGACCAAACTGATTGCATTGCAAAACTTTTTCCCACTGTCACACACACACAGTCACACAAGTATACACACACACACACACACACACACACACACACACACACACACACACACACACACACACACACACACACACACACACACACACACACACACACACACACACACACACACACACACACGCACACACACACATGCGCACACACACACACACACACACACACACACACACACACACACACATGCTTGCAACATTGTTAAGTCTGTTTATATTAACTTCCTTGTCATCTTTCTCTGTAGACCAGTCACCTCCTTCTACATGTGAATGACACTGTTATTATCCTCCTTCTACATGTGAATGACACTGTTATTATCTACAAATCTGACAGTTCCTTTAAATCCATTTATAATTCATTAAACTCTATTCTTGCTCAGCTTCGACAGATTTGTGAACTGGGGACTCCTATTTGTAACAAATGCAGTAGTTTTTGAACATAAATACAGTAGTTTATGCCAAGAGGAATGGAATACTACAGACACAGATGGCTATCCTCTGAACGTTGTACTGTCATGTAATTACATTGGAGCATAGCTTGATTTATCCACTTCCTTCTTTTTCTTCTTTATTCACATCCATAATGTTGTAAATAAAATATTCATTATGCTGTGTACTTGCAAATAGTGTAAAGATCTTCCTGACGAAGCAAGGTCAGTTTGCAATTGGCAGAGGAGTTCTTTCCATTCCAGAATAGTCCCTTTGTCTCATTGGCATCACTTTCAGAAAAGTGTGCAAAACATAATTTGCAAAATCATAGTTTAGTTTTCGCTTTATTACTGGTGTAGACAATGGATTTCACTACTACCAAGCCCACAGGATGGCATCTGATTAATCTAAGAATTGCTTGCTTTACTTATAAACTCCTACCAAAAGTCCACTTTAAGTCCACACAGCACCTCATTTCTGATGGACAGCGCTAGATTTGTTCAGTCTGCACCCACTTGCCATTACTTCCATTACTTGTACCGGCACAGTTTTCTTCTACTTGTCTCCCATAGTTTGTAATATGCTCACCAATACAGTTCATCAGCTAGTGACCTTTGCGGCCTGCACTAGTCAACACAGATTACAGATATAACAACAAAGTGAGTGCAAATGCAGTGGCTTCATCATCTGGTCATTTTCTGTGATCCTTCATTTTTTTCTTTTATTGATTATTTTACTCCTGCAGGATACTTATGCTGTGTTGTTAGTATCAGATATTCTGCTGTAATAATATTTATGTTGTTTTTTCTGCAGTGTATGTATTTTTTTATTGTGTAACAATGTTGTGACTGGAAAAAGTTCTTGGTCATCCAGCTCAAATATGTCCAACATAAATGAATGAATGAATAAATAAAGACATAAATAAAACTAATTAATTAATAAAAATCCCTGATGACTTAATTTGGAAGAATATTAATAACTTAACAGAAAAAAGCAATTATAGTCAGTAATGTTGCCTCCATATAAAGGATACTTCTATTACAAATCCACAAATCCAACAGAAATTGCTTGTTTTTCTCCTCAGTACAGCTATGATACCAAACTATCCCCTTCTTACTCTATACAACTGAATGTATTTGGTTTCTGAGCAGATTTTTAATTTACCAAAGTCCCATCAGCAAAATTAGGCACTGGCACAAGGAAATCACTATTTATAGGGAGTAGTGTCTGATTATCTCTGACCTGTGATCATTACAGTCTGTCTAGAATTATATAATTAATATTTCCTTTGCAAATGGGACATTCCCTGTCGCTTGAGAAGCTGTATAATGTCAATTTGTAATTCTTTAATTATTTATTTGTTAATTGGGTACGTGGACTGGTGCTGAGACCTTTTTCAAACACAGCCTTGACCACAGTGGTAAGACAAATAAAATCTATACAGGAAAGCTTTAGGTCAGCCAGTCAAGCAGTGTGTTTTATTTTTTTCAGAGGAAAAAAGAGTCCCCAGAGAAAATGTGTGCATGCAGGAGTTTTCTACAAGTACACCAAACAGTCAGTGACTATAAGTAATAACTGAACACCTGGCATATGAGGCAGACATCCTATCACTAAGACATCATGTTTATCATCATTCTTATCCTAAAATATGGTTCATCCACTCAGCTATAGTCTTCAGGGCAGTTGCGTTACTGCAACCCTTAGTGAAAATTTTAGAAACAATTGTTGTCTCATTGTTGTAGTCTCATGCCTCTTCTCCAGCCATCAACATACTTCATGAAAGGTCTTGACATCTGAACAGTTGTCTTCTTCCTTACTAGCTGTCTGCATAAAATTGTGGATTCAAAAGACCTCAGTGTAGTTGTGTTCATTGACCATTCCAAGGCATTTGACTTGTGACTCACTGACTACTGGGGAAGGACCTCCTTATATGGCCTCATCCCTATCTCATCAGCTAGTTCAGAGTGATATATCAATATCCATTCATTACATCGGCCAATACTGCATTTGTTACTTCTAGGCTTAGTCTTTAAATACTGCTCTTCACAAAATTCACAAAGTGCAACAACTCTGCCATCATAGTCCTGGAGAGAAGAAGCATAATCTTATATACAGGTGGTGTGATTATATGCAAATTCAATTGTTTCCCACCTACTACTCACAGCTCCCTAATGTGCACTTTACTTCATCTTTGCCAGGCCTTAAGCATGACTTTAGGGTCAGCCTTAGTAAAATAATAGCTATTTTGTTTCTATGTTTTTATTAACATTTCAATTGCAAACATTCAAACTGTGATGATAAGAATCGAAGTTTTCAAAATGCTGCAAATGAATAAAGGCAGTGACATCATAATCCAAAGAATGTAAATAGTGTTTTGTCTCAACTAATAGTAAAATTATCCAAGTACTATCACTCATTAAATAACTATATGCAAACAAAATAATTATCTGCAAGTTCAAGAAATACCTTTGCAGTACACGGAGTGCCATGTTTACAACCCATATCAGAAAAAAAAGATAAACTTGTTAAGCGATTCCCAAGAGTGAGACACAATTGTAACAGAGCTTAGGGGTATTTAACAAAAGTTCACCTCTAGTCAAATTTCTTGGCATTCATGTTTTGAACACATAATATGCTGGTCAAAATCAGAGACCAGATCATATTCCTGAATATTATGTTTCTCTAAAAGTAATTTTGGGAAAAAAAAATCATAGTCTGTAGAAGAATATTTCCTTTTCATATGTAGAATACTCAGTTCTTTCTCATAAATATTGTGATTATATTAATAAAATCTGAAAGTGCGGGTGAAAACAAGTTTTTTCCAGTTCCTTGTTATTGCCTTTCTTAAGAGTTATCAAGGGGTACCAAGGCAGCGGTATTTGGTCTCTGCTTAACACGTATGGAAATAGCAATATTAAAAAGTACCAAATGTTTCTTTATTCAACATGTATCTGTCTATGGAGATTGGGCAAACTTTTGTATCTCTGTCCAGAATTCCGATATTAAATTACATTAATTAAAAATCCTTAAGCAATGCTCTCCATCTCCAGCACTATTACCTTTTTATTCAATATTTTTAAATTGTATATGACTAAAAAACATTGCTGTAAAACAGGTAAATCATTTCCAAAATGGTAACCCAGTTGTTTTAATTATCAAGTTTACTATTAATTGTTTTTTTTTTTATTTTATCTTGGGTAACATTTTGGTTGTTGGGCCTGCACAGACAAATCCAGTATAATTCATGAATTTGTGTTTTATAGTTAAACACAATACTGACTAAGGATTTTTCTTTTTGGACAAAAATTACTATAAATATTATACTGTATTTGGAAACAAAAGTAATTCATATGATGTCACACATTGCATTGTTGACAATACAAACTGCATATCTATTTGAGTCAAAGCCCATGCTCTCATTTCTAATTTAAATTGACTTAAAATGTCATCTTCTGATAATAACTTTATACTGTCAATACAATTAAACCAAAAAAATGAAAGTCTACGGGCCCAATTCAAAAAATTTAATGAGAGGTGTAACTCTGGTGTACACATAGCTGTAATTATTTCTGATTCAGAAACAGACCTACCACAGTCCTGCACCAAGAAGAATTGCAGCACCACAGTGGGCTGCCTCTGCAGACTGCAACAAATGCTAATGAGGCATTCCGAGGGAGCGGGCTATGCTAATTATCCATAAGAGGATTTATGTTAGAATGAATTTTCTAAATGAAATGAAAGTCTGAAACTCAAATCTATGTCATCATTTAGAGACATCAAGTCTCTAATAAATGGCAACAAACCAAACGTTCTAGGAGAAAGGAACCAAAATAATAAAAAATAAAGTAAATACCTGGACATTTTTTAAAGTGTTATATTTTGGATGTAAAATGCTTCCTCTAACACTATTAACATATATGACAGCAAGATTGAAACATCAGGCAGAGGAACTATTTTACATCAAAAATATATAAAAAAATAATATAGCACTTAAAAAATAAATAAACTCACCAAACTAGGCATCAACCCCTATATCACTAGCTGGGTTGCAAATTGATCCACAGATAGAAATCACAATGTGAAAGTAGCGGATACCAAGTCAGACTGCCGATCAGTCACTAGTGAAGTCCCACAGGAATCAGTCCTGGTTCCTCTCCTGTTTGGCATCTAGTTCTCAAAGTCCAGGCCAACACAAAGGGACTCTGGATGATCAAGATTACAGATGACTGCAAGCTGGGAGCCGGTATTAACTCCCCAAGTGATGCAGACATCCTACAGAAAGGCCTCATTTAGACCAATGACTGGTGTCGAAACCATGGCCTTAAGCTCAACGCCAAAAATGCGCCATCATCCCCTTTAGTAAAAGCTCAGTACCCAGTAATTACCACATTGACGGGAACCCACTGAACACTGAAGGCATTATAAGAGATCTGGGGATGCAGGTCGACAGCAACCTCTCCTTTGACCATCACATTGCCACTGTTGTCAGAAAGTCCTTCTTTGTGGCACATCTTATTACCAAGGGTTTTGCATCCAGGAAGAAAGAGGTCATCATCTCTCTCTATGCTTCTCTCATTAGACCAATCATTGAGCATAATGCCCCATTTGGCATGTACCTAACTAGACACCTGCAACAGCTGGAGAGGCCACAGAAGTACCTCCTGAAGAGGATCCGTGGCATTAAATACATGTCCTACATGGACAGACTCAAAAAACTCCAGCTATTCTCTGTCTCATATCGCCTACTTAGAGGCTATCTCTGCTTGACTTACAAAGCCATTTCTGACCCAGCTCTGTTAGAAATGCTACATCTAAAGAAATCCCAATCCCTCCGTACCACACACTCCAGAGACCTCAACCTCATTATCACAATCAACCGAACCTGCTGTAGGGACAGGTTCCTCAACCAGAGACTGCCCATGCTCTGGAATAGAATTCCCATACATGTCAAGCAGAGCACCTCGCTTTTTTGACCCCCATGCAAAAATGACCTGTGTGTGTGTGTGTGTGTGTGTGTGTGTGTGTGTGTGTGTGTGTGTGTGTGTGTGTGTGTGTGTGTGTGTGTGTGCATTTTAACATTATATATAAGATATATGAATCTCTAATTCTGGTAATCATCCATGAGTTACAAAGGATGAAGCATGTACAAGAAGTAACATCAGGATCATTCTATAAAATCATGGATGGTTTTAAAATATTACTTTTATTAAAAAGTGAATAGAGCAATAGGTATTGCATCATGATGCACTTTACAAACTGTAAGAAGAATGAAACATTAATGTTTGGCATTGCTGACTGATTGTAAGGATCTATTATTTATGAGTGCAGAAAGAAAAATTAGAAGAGACATGAGGTATGTTTTGTCAACTCAGTGACAGTCAAGTGGTATGTTAGTGTACGTGTGTGTGTGTGTGTGAGTGTGTGTGTGTGTGTGTGCATGTGTGCGTGTGCGTGTGTGTGTGTGTGTGTGTGTGTGTGTGTGTGTGTGTGTGTGTGTGTGTGTGTGTGTGAATATGTGGAATGAATAAGGTGTGGTGCCTGTGCTGACATAGCTCATGGAGTGCCAGTGTTGATTACTACAGGAAAGTAACCAAGATAGTCTGTATCCAGTGAAACCACCAACTAAACAAAAACAAAGAAACTGGAACCAGGCTAACCACAAAGGAAGGAATACAACTGCTGTTTAGCGTACAACAATCTTTATTCCATGCTTTTGTCAAAAATTTCATCAGAATATGAATCATTAAAACCATCAAGTTTAAATGCCAGTTTAGACAAGTGAGACTCCATTAACAATTGTTTTAACGAAACACACATACAAACAAAATTTAAAATAAATGACATCTATTTACGTAAATATACCCTCCAATTTTTTAAAAAACATTTAATATTGACATAATTCATACCAGGTTCCTTATCGGAATTTAATTTTATTTGCCGTAAGGCTTCTTTTTGCTCCAAGTCAGTTTTGAAATATCCACCCCTTAAGTCACTGACTCTCTGCTCTAATACAGAGAATAAGAACTTGTTGTAATTTGAACATGTTAATGTGTTTAAAAAGGCATTATTTTTGTCTTTCTTGTTCCCTAATTCTAACACATAAAGCCAGTGTAATCATTCCTATATTGAAAGCAGAGCAGCTTGTACAAACCCCAATGTATACTAACCCTTTGCTTTTACAATTAAAAATTCCCGGTACCTTAATAGTGTATGGTAACTGACAAACTAATAAAGGGGGGTTCCTATCACATAGTCAAACTTTTACAAGTTTGAACCACATATGGTCGGGACCATACATTTGAATTTGTAAAAGTTTGAGCATTTGAATGGAAATCTCCATAAGCGGAGGTTTCCATTCACTTCAATATGGTGCGATCTCGGAGTTGGTATATTTAAGTAGCAGGGGGTGTAGGGTGCAGGGGTGCTTGCCCCCCTGCTTACAACAATTTATTTTTTTGTCCATTGTTTTTTTTTTTTTATGTAGTTGAAGTTCTGTAACTTCGAACATAATGTTCGACCATAAGGTATTCAGAGTTACAGAACTTCGACTATCTGATATAGACCCAATAAAGGGTCCCTCTAATATGAACCTACTAATGTTACAACTTCTACATTTGTGCATTCCATTACATCTATTCATATTAACAATACTACTTACAAATTTATCTCTGATTCTGATGAAGTTTTTGACGAAAATGTGGAATAAAGATTGTTGTACGCTAATCAGCAGTTGTATTCCTTCATTTGTGGTTAGCATGGTTCCAGTTTCTTTGTTTTTTTTTGTTTTGTTTTTTTTACAGGAAAGTACTGATTTGAATTTGTGGTAGTTTTAGGTGATACAGAGACATGCAAATTAGCAGTAATGAGGTCTTTCCATTGCAGCTAACATGTCTCTGGATCACATTTTCCTGCATCCTGGAAATAGTCCCTTTTGGCTACAGCTCTTACTGCTTTCTGATCCCCTGACTTTGTCTTTCCTTTCTGTTATTTTATTATGATTAGATACTTCAATAAATCCTACTGTGAAACAGAACAAAAATATACATTTCTTTTTAAATTCAGGATGCTTAAAGATGCATTTTTAAAACATTTCAGTATCACATTACTGTAACTAAGAAAAGAGAACTGAAAATGACTAAAATAGCAACAGTTTACTTCTTTTGTGTTTGTTGATTGACTTGTGGCAGCATTATATGAAATAAGGTAGTGAGTGTTAATGTACAGGAATTTTATATGCAAACAGTTGCAGAATGGCAAGGAAGTGAGTATTAACATGCTGATTAGGGCTTTCTGGTATGCAAACAAAGAAAGTAGGATGAGCGCAGTGGCCATTTATTCTGAAAGTTAGGATTATCTGTTGCACATGAGCTTCACTCACGTTGTAATACAGGAAGTCGTATTAGTGATAGCAGAGCTGCATATGCTACTGGCAGTCTTCAGAGCTAGTGTCTGCAGTGCTGCACATTATCATCCTCTGCATCACAGATGGGTCCACCAGTGGCTAACATACCATCACATCCACACCCAGGACATTGTCAGCAGCTACCATGTGCACAGATACACCAGAGAGCAGCTAGTGAACATGAGTCACATTAACTATCCTTGCTACATGGGCTTTTCAGCATCTGAAAGGGAACATGTTAGTAGTTTTGTAGGTGTCAGCCTTACAAACCCTGTACCAGTTCTGTAATATGATGCTGCAGCATGTGGAAGAGTGTATGTGGTTTCCACAGACTGCAGAGCACATTACCACTTGTATATGATCTCTACAATACAGCCCTTATCCACACATTGTCATCAAGGCCCCACATGGCATCGAGTATATCAACAAGAAGGCCTTCTACTCCAAATGCCGGTGCAGGGGTCGATGCACCATTCAGACAGTTCATATGATTTCTATATCTAACACATGTGCAACCTATAGTAACATTTTGTGTGGGTGACTTTCCACAGGATCTTCTAGTTGGTAGGTGCACACATTGCCAGCTGCAGAGTTCTCCATATGCTGTTCCCATGGACATAAGCAGCAGATCACCTGTAATGCTGTCCGCTGTTGCGTGTTGCAGGTGGTACAGAATACGCCTTGGTAACATGAGATGACCTCCATCAATATCCCTTCAACTATGGTGGAGATGGCTTACAACACCAAAGTGTCTCGGACATTGAACATCCTTGAAACATATGCATTAACTCATTCCCGCCATTACAGCTCTTTTGAGTGTGTACCTGTAACTCCCAGTGGGTGTGGCTTAATGCTTTAAAAAATGAAGTTATCACCTTACTGTTCTAACAAATACTCATTTACAGAGGTCAAATATCAATACAATTGTGTTTTCCATCATTTATCTTCAAGATAAGATATTGTGATACCTTGTATATAACATGATTTTGGAATTAATCCAATCATGAGCAAGCAATATTTAATGCCTAGAGGTACAGCAGGAGGTAACTGTAGAAATGCCAGGAGGTGCACTCAGCTGTAATGTGCAGCTCCAGGCAGCTCCTAGTGCAATTCAACCAGCTTATAGTAGCACATAAAGTCCTTAACCACCCTGAAAATACACCTGCACTTAAAAACATCATGAGCCCCCATAGTAACCTCAGGCCACTTTGCTCATCTAACAGACTTCTGGTTCTAACATTCAAATCCAATAACTCAGCTGGGAATGCTCTGTTTGCCAGCTCCATTGGCAAAATCTGGCATGTACTTCCTGCAGACCGTACTCTAGAATCTTCACTTTCTGTATTCAAAAAAAGTCTCAAAAATTATTTTAAATCACACTGGCTGTGTCCCTGCTCTAAACCAGACTATCACCATCTCCACTATTTATGTGCTGTACCACAATTGTACTATTCAATCTACTTATATTAAATTACAAAAGAACTTATGGATAATTGCTTACTCGACCAATGTATGTAACCTGTCTGTATTATGAATTCTGTGTATTATGCTTATGTGTTGTACATATAATTTCTATGCATTGTATTTTGGAGCTTTTCTCCCCGAGCCTCCACTGAAAATGGACATGTATCCAGTCAGACTATCCCAGTCAACAAATGTAAAATAAATAAATAAAAATAAATAATGAGTTAAGATAGGTATTGTATGTGCCATGATACAAAATATGGTGCTACAAACGCAATTACAACATGGAAACGTTTTAATATCACCACACATACCTGTGCCAACAATCAAGGAGGTGTTAGGTGAGGAATAACAAGAGGAACAGACTTCATTGGTACCCCAAGGGAGACAGTGGCAGATGCAATACTCTGTAGCACTGCTAAAGATAGGTGTCTGGTTCATAACTATGGACTATGACATAGACAACACAGTAAAAACCTGATGCATTCATTACAACAATCAGGATATGTAGTACAATCCATTGACTGGCTATGCTATGCGTCAGGCACTACCATGCCCATAAAGGCCACAGAGGTGGGCAGGGCATACTTATTATCATTTGCACAGGTGGGATGAGCACAGTCACATGGACAGTGATACTAAACATAAGTGTAAGAGGTATGAGCAGTGGATGTGATAGCCTCCCGTATTGCTGTGGAGATTCCTCTCATATGGGGAGGCAGTAGATGGTCAGTGTACATGACCACGAAAATGGCCATGGCTAGCCATTATACTCACAATGGTAATGGGGAGTGGGATGGTTTGGAAATGCAGAACCCTTAGGGCTGGCTCAGTGAAATGTTCCCATGTTGGAGTCACAAGAACATCAGCTATGACCACAAGGTGTCCATGTTTAGGGGCAAAGACAGCCATGGACAGAACTGACAGTGATGTAGTCTCTGGAAAGCCTGTGCCATCTGCTAAGCCTAGCTTGTGACTATGCACTCTGCATCTGGCTTCTAGAATGGACATGTCACACATTTGCCAGTATCCTTATTGATGTATCAATTGACAACAATGCAGCAAACACTGACTTTAGCAGGAGTCAGCTCAGGGTGTCTACATTCCATGTTACTCTGCAGCACATTCACATTCTCTGACATGCTGTATGTAGTGGCAGTCTTTGTCTGAGTGATGTCAAGTGTGATGTGCAGGTCAGCTTATGTGCTAGAATCATAGCAGCTGTTGGCACATTGGTGCCTCTCACTTGTGGTTGGTGCATGCAACTCAAAGGCAGTACATCTTACTGATGATATCTGTGGTGGTGGTTCCTGTGTAGCTTTGGTAAAGCTGAAATGGACAGGACATCCTGTCCCTCTATTAATATCTAATATATCTAATATCTAATCTGTGAGAGATGTATGCATACGCATCTTTGTTATTTTTGCTGGCTGTGTCACTGTGTTATTGAAATGTACTATCTGCATAATGCCATCACTATTAGCCACACATGAGCTGCTAATGTCAGACATATGCTGTCATTTTGTGCTTGACCCTCCACCAGTGGAAGCTGTGCAAGCATAAAAATAACATTCCTGTGGCAATTCTGGATCATGTGTGTCACTCTCACCAGCAGATGAAACACAGACTGCTTTATAGTAATTATTTGCATAGCCTATGGGCTCATACATGCCTGTAGTGTATGGTGTCAACATTTAAACCCTAGTGCACCTGGAGAAAAGATATGGAATATGTGTTCTACTGAGTAACCCATTCACACTAGCGGATTACTATATAAAATAATGTAACATACTAGTAATGCCTGTGATCATCAGGACTAACATTCTACATGTAAGCTTCCACCAGGTATGAGGGTTCACTCACCTACCCTGGATATGGTAATCAGGAATTCCTCCACCTGTGAGATGTCTCTATATTGGTGGTCTACTTCTTGTGGTAGACCTTTCCCTGGAAATATTCTATGCCTTGCTGTTGGCATGTAGTATTGTATCTATGAACATCTATACTAGTGTCTTGTTATGACCTCCCAGAGCACAGATATCAGGCACCTCTCCATGACACACCTATTACCAAAATCGGTGTCTGTGGTAACACCTCTGTGTCTACTGTGATGAACTTTTCCAGCCATTGATATTAACTCAGTCCCATGACAGTATCTGTACACCAGTAGGTTATACATGTGAAACAGTGTGTGCGTGTTTGTGCATGCATGTGTATGTAAGTATGTATGACTGTTCCTGTCAGTCAACAGTCTCTTAGCACTATCACCATGCCCCATTTGGTGGCCACAGACCTGTCTGCTACATTTAGATCTTGTGCAATACTGCAATGGACATATTACCACTGTCTGTCTTCTGTCAGGTCTAATAGCAATAATGTGCACTATGAAAAGTAGGCCTCTTATCCCCCATAACATATCTTGCAGTCTTTGTGCATATGATATACTATCGCCCTCCCTGCCCACCTGCACAGCACCGCAGTAACCTGTGATATTCTTGTGCTTTGATCTATGCCAGCGTGAGACAACCCCCAGTATGACAGTCACCTGTTATCAGAAGCATAGCTGGTTCGAAGAGCACCCTGGGCCAGTACTATGAACCAGTGCCGTACCCCCTCATCTTATTACAGTTATATCTATGCTCCACCCCATCCCACCCCAGTTTTTCCACTGAAGAGCAAAAACAAAAAAAAAAAAGGAAACAAATGGCTGTTCCTTCTACTAGCACACCAACCATGTGGCCAAATGCATGACACCTCCAATCACTCCTGCCCAATCATTCATGCCCCATTTCTGTGCCCTGTGCTAACCCTTCAACGTATTTTATTAAAAAGATAGCAATAATGTCTTCTTTTATACTGTAGCAAGTAGTTACTACAGTTAATACACTGCCTGCACAGAGTACTACAGCACTCGTAGTTTAGTTTTTAAAAATTTTTTTTTTTCATACTGTAGCAAACAGTTGCTACCATTTATAACCTTCCTGCAAGAAGCATTACAGTGCTCAGGTTTAGTTAAAAGCACTCAGGTTTTAGCTATTTTTATTTTTCACATTTCAGTTGTAACAAACTGCTTGCTACAATGTAGTATGTAGTTGTTACAGTTTTGACCACACATGGAGCTCCACAGCTTTTAAAACCTGGTATTGTATTAAAGAGATACCGGGATCAGTTGATTGCATCCCCCCAAAGCTTTGCACCTGGGGAAGTTGCTCCTCTTGCCCTGCTCTAGCTATGCTACTGCCTGCCATGCCCTTCTGCATGTTACCCCAGGCACTCTTTTCTTCAGTTTCTGTTCCCACTGCTTCCATGAAACCTTGTCTGATGACAGCTAGCCATAACCTATGCTTTTAAGAGTTCAGGACTAGCTGATCCCCTTTCCCAGCACTGTAGGGCTGTGCTCAATTATTTTGGGGGTTGAATTCCTAATTGTCACAAATTTCTATCTAATAAGTGATGTAAATGTCTTAACTGCTTTGGGCGATGTATTCCTAATCATCACAGGCATTAATTTTACATCGATTTAATTTTCTCCAATGTTATATATTCGTCTAGTGTGTGTAATTTTATCAACTAATGCTGAGCTGTGCTAATACTGTATATAGTTATTGATTTATGTTTTTTTCTCTTGTCCCCATGTGTTCTGTTGTTCATCTCGTTTTAGCTCATCACACTTAATGATATCATCTTTATCAAATTTTGTTCAATAAATTCATTTAAAAAAAATCCCCCAGCTCCCCTCAGTTTTTTTACCCTCCATTTCAATCCAAAATTTCTACTCTGCCAAATTACAGTTAATTGCTTCAAAGTCTGATTTATAATATTTCCTGTGGAGACTAGCCTCTGGGTGATGTTTGTATAATGAGAATTTGTTTTCCTAAGAATGCATTGGTAGTCAGAAGTGCCTATTTCTGAGCTGATTGTATAATAATTAACCTGTAATTTATCCTTTAGAAATACGACATCCAGAGTATTTCCTAATGTAGTGGGCCCTTGAACAATCTGAGTATATTTATTGTCAAGACAATCAGTAATCATAGATTAGACATGAATGTAGGGGTACTCAAATCAACATTGGGTGCACAGCTTCCTTGGCAATGTTACTACATGGTTTGGGAACTACATTTACAGCAGAAAATGTCAAACAATTTCAGGGAAACCTAGGTTTGACATCAGCACATTCATTTAAGGACTCCCCCAAGTCTCATTTTGGGCCTGTTTTGTTCTCATTTTTTATTAATAATCTTCCATTTGGATTACCTAATTGGAACTGTCTCTTTTATGCAGACATTTTGTTTTAAGCTCAAGCAGGGGTATTACTCCTCCCTACAGCACACGTTCTGCCTTCTCTGGAACTGAAATCTTTCTAATAACCTAGTTATCCTTTTAAAAGGAAAAACAAACTACAATAATGTTCACGTTGACTGTCTGAGAATGACAGTAACTATCGATTGTCAGCACTTCCTCATCCTTTGGGTAATAAACAGAAATATCTTAGTTTATGACTAGACCAAAATTTGTCTTTCAATACCATACAGAAACTATGGTAGGCCAAGTTTTAAACCATCTAAAATTGATATATAAACTCTTCTACTACCTTACTAAAAAATCCAGGGACACAGTTGCCTTGAATTGCTAATTATCACACTGGAATATGCACTGCATATCGTGGCATTGCACTCATCACATAACTCATCCATTCTTGAAGTAGGTGAAAGTAACATAGTGTGCTTCATAAACCAGGCTAGCAATACAGGACACTACTCCTTAAGTGGGTCTATGGTAGACTTGTTATCTACTACTGTCAATATAATTTCTCAAATAAATTTATTAACTAACTAGTGAGTTCAAGCTTGTACTCAATGTTGACAGGCATACACTTCATCATGTCCACAGTGGAATAATTTACCGCGGTGGTGCAGCGGTAGCATTGTTGCCTCACAGCAAGAGGTTCTCCCATTCGATTCTTGGCTTGGGTTGGGAGTGCCTTCTGTGTGGAGTCTGCATGTCCTCCCCGCGATCGAGTGGGCATTTGAAAGACATGCGTTGAATGGGCATGCCTTCGTTGAAGGTTCGGTGTCAGGCTGGCAACTCGACACCATAAAAACTAACTGCCAATCATTAGCGGACCGGAGTTCCGCTGTGGCGACCCCTAAGCAGGAAAAGCCGAAAGACAAACAACAACATTTGCAGTCAGACCCCCCCCCCCACAAACCTGCAATATGTGAGTTTTCTATAAATTCCTATCCACCAGCTTGAACATCCCAGTTCATACCAATTCTAAAATATTCATGCTTTAGGACCCTGGGTAAATTCTGCATCTTATTATACACGTCTAAGGGTGGTTATAGTCTTTTCTCTTAAAATCAAGAAATCTACCAAATGATATTTCCTTCTGACCACCTAATTAACTTAACTTTACTAGTTTTCGAAGTCTCTGGTTCCTTCTTCAGTATTGCCCATTATAAGCAACATACTTTACCTATAGCACTGCATGCCATTTATATCATTTACCTGCTGATCTCTTATGTGATGCTACCTGTATAGATTATTGTTCACAATTCCACATGCTCCAAAAGGAATTTTCAGACAAATATTTATTTTTTAATTCCTTTGTATTTGCCTAATTGACATTTTGTTTGTTTATTTTACTATCGTTGTCATGTTCTGTAAAGTTACATATGTACTCTGTAATTGTTCAACATCTAAATTATGCTGTTGTTCATATTGTACTCCGAAAAGCTCTTCCTCAAAGTTTACATATCTGCTGTTGCATCTTTTTATAATAATTTGGCTGTATTCAGCTTACAAATATTTGAGGCTACCTTGTGGCAGAGGTTTTGACTACAAAGAGTCCTAAGATGCCTTTCCCCACCTAGTTAATAAAAATAATAAGCTAAAAAAGAAACAAATATATAAAATCAATCAATCAATTAATTAATCAATGACATGTACTATAATGGAATACCATAATTTCAGTGCTGAACCTTCTCAGTCTCATTAACAGTATTTGTACTTGACTGGCAGTTTTTCAAGATTATAGGAATTTGTCAGTGATGCCAATGGTTCATGGTCACTCTGGAATTGTAAACACTAAAGCTTTAATAGTTACACGGAAAATCTCTTATGTGCCCACACACTCACAAGGCACTCTTTTTCTGTCTGTGAATATCTCTGTTCAGCATTAGTTATCAGTCTTGTGCAACAGGCAACAGGATGCCACACTTGTCATTTATATGAAGTAATGTTACACCTAGACCATAGCTATTAGAATCAGCACTAATTATTTCCGTTTTGGTGACATTATTTTATGATAGTATTGGAACTGTTGTGAATATTTTTTTTCTTTGCTGAATACTTGGTCCCTTTGACCAAAGTACCTCTTTCTTTAACAGTTCAGTCAGATGATGTAATATAGTCGAGAGGTCTTGTACAAACTTGCTCAAGTAGTTAACTATACTTCTGGATTGTCTTAACAAAGTCAGACTTGATGGATTTTGTAACTGAGATATTGCTCTGACATTGATGCATCTGGTCTGATTCCCCTGCACTTATACTGTTGCCAAAGTACTGATGCTCAGTTTTGATAAGCAGCATGTGTCTTGGTTTAGTGTTAACTATAGCTTTTTACAGTTTGGACATGTGTCTCTAACCTTGAATCAGGAGTCTCTTTATTTGGATCATATACCAAGATGCCATCTTTAACAACAATACTATCTCACTGAGAAAATTAATAATTTTATGCTGAAAGGTTTTAGCTGCTGAGGTTATACCAAAGGGCAACCTTTTGAAACAGAACCTTCCCATTACAGTAATGAAAAGTTCAAATTCAAGACAAGCCAGAAGACCAGCACGGGGAACAGTATAAACAGTATAAAACAACAGCAAAGCTTTCAAGACTGTGGCTCTTTCTCAGTGAATATAACCCTGGTTCAGCTTCTCTCCTTTTATATAAAAGGTCAGCAAATCAGTAACAACAAGGTCACATGACACAATGTTAATATACTTTAATTATAGATAAATACAAACACTTTAAATACTTCATATAACAGTCCTATTAAACAGTACTTTAATACATTTAAAAATATAAAAAAAATATTAAAAAAATACATATAAAAACACTCATTCACACATTTAGTTCATAGAAATTCACACCTAAATTTTAGAACAGGTTTTATTCTATTAGTACTGTTCAACCCTGGTGGATCATCTGCTCTAAAATAATTCATCCACTTCATACCTCTCAACTGTCCCTGATTTTCAGGGACGTCCCTGATTTTGACTCAAATTTTAGCTCTGTCCCTCTTAATCCCCCCTAAAACTAGTGACTTTTGGAGGAAAGGTGGTGAATTACACTTAATGAATAATGACAATAATTAAGAGTTGTAGACTTCTTTTACTTCAGAAAATGTGTATTAAATCATATGCTCTGATTCTGTCAATGTTTCAAGTTAATAGCACTAATATTTTAAAAGTGTCCCTGATTGGCCCTGATTTTTTCTTGACTTGTCCCTGATTCTGTTGAAATTTGTCCCCGATTGGTTGAGAGGTCTGATCCACTTATATTCTGCCATTTCTGTCTTTGTAACTAAATCTCCTCCTTGAATGTCCTGAACAATTCTCTGTAATATTCTAAATTTAAATTTATATTCCATACTGCTAGTTAATATATGTTTGCTTAGTGCATTTGTTTCACTTTTCCTGTGAATACAAGACCAATATTTATATATAAGAAATAAAGAAACATTAAGCAGTATTTGTGCTATAAGGACCTAGGTTAATTAAGAAGAATGGTACCATTCCTTGTTATAATTGTATTTATTGTAAAGATATTAATACTGATACTTGCTTCAGACATCCAGGTAGTGGGAAGCCTTTCATTTTCAAAGAATCAGGTACTTGTCATACTGACAACAGTTTATTTTCCCAATTATGTCTGCTGTGAATGGTTTTATATAGATAAAACAAATATGAAATTAAAAGAAAGAATTGGTGCACATCTTTCTGATATTCATAGGTAAATTGAAACAAATGCACTAAGCAAACATATATTAGCTAATGGTATGGAACATAAATTTAAACTTAACATATTACAGAAAATTGTTCAGACCCTTGAGGAGAAGATTTAATTTCAAAGGAATGGTGGAATATAAATGTATAAATTATTTTAGAGCAGATAATCCACCAGGGTTGAATAGTACTAATAGCATAAAACCTGTTCTAAAGGTTAGGTGTGACTTTCTATGAACTAAATGTATGAATGAGTGTTTTTATATACATTTTTTATATATTTTTATATCTGTCTATATATATATATTTAGATGTATGTGTTTGTATTTATCTATGTTTAAAATATATTAATATTGTGTCATGTGACCTTATTGTTATTGATTGGATGGCCAAGTTAATTCAAGGTTTATATGCATTGAGAAAGAGACATAGTCCCAAAAGATTTGTTGCTGTTTCATACTGTTTATACTGTTTCCCTATTAAATTTTGCACATTGGACTTCTGGCTTGTCTTGAATTTGCACTTTTTTTTTTTTTGCCATTTGGAGTTCTTCAGTTTCCATGGAAAGTTTATTTTGATTTTGATTTTGACAACAATGAAAGTTGTCAGTTTCTGGATTTCTCTGTCTGTCTAAGAGCTTTTGCAAGAACCATCTGGAAGCATCTAGCATGGGAAACAGTTTTGCATTAACTAGCTTTGGTACTATGTCTTCTAGTATGTTTAGGATGAGCCTTTTTCATAGAGCTGCATCATTTAGCTTTTTTAGGTCAGTGCATAGCTACAGCCACTCTTTCTAATTACTAGAACCGTTGGAGTATGGCATTCAGATGGCTCAGATGCTGTTTTAATTATGGAAGAATTTTAGATGCATTTAAGTCCTTCCTCTACGTTAGGCAGCATAAGGAATGACATCTCCCTGGTGAGGGCAAGGCATATAGAACCATGTTCATATTTAACATAATTTTTAACTGGTTTACAATTAAGCAGACCAACTTCACCCAACATACCTAAACTGATGTGATTTATTCAGGCAGGGCCATAGTTTGGCCATCTAGTGCCTCGTGCTTTTCGCCAATCTGGCAGCCTTCTCAACTCAATTTGAGGAGTTAAAAAAAAGATCCCTTTTCTTCACTGAGCTGTTGCAAACCATTTGCTGCAAATGTAACAAGTGAAGCTAAAGCTTCAGCAATCACAGAAAATGCATTACCTGTGTTCATACATGTAAAACTGGACTAGACACACACGGAAGGCTGAAGCACTTTGGCAAATACAGTACTGAGGATTGCACCTCCTGACATTTTGTACCTGGGGCATCTGTCCTGTTTGTTCCACCTAAGCTACACCTCTGAATCCATGTTTGCATGCTTTAGCTCTACTGAGAAGACTATTTACATTTAGATCATCTAGCACATAAACCCAAAACACAGATTGGTGCGTGTCCTACTCAAACACTGTTACAAATTTACCAATGCACTTTTGTTTACTTACAGGGCTATGAAGAATTTCAGTTCCTGTGTTGTACAACTGAGGAGACTTTGATAAATGTTTATGGGTAGCACATGACAGCACAGTGACATCTACCACTGTATTGATGAATCTCACTTGAATTCCATGAACAGGAATCCTAACTTGCTAGTCTGCTTCAGCATTAGACACAGTACTGATTGTACCCAGAAAACATACTTTTTGAACGTTATTTTTAGCTTTATTTTCAGTGGTTGCCTTGTAAATTAACCTTGCCTTACAAATGACAGCAAAATGGCCCAGTCTCTTACATCTCTTACACCTCCTGCCATGTTTAGTACACTGCTCTGACTGAACATTGTAACAGTCTCATATCATTCTTTTACCAAGCTTACACTCACTGATTCTTGTGCTATTGTTTGGTTTGATCAGAAGTATTCATGTTTCTAAACTTGCTGTTAACTTTGTGCTTTATCTCACAAAAATCATTTACCATATTTAAATTAACATTTTGCCTTTTCATTGATTCCTCCTTTCTGTGATCTGTATTTCCCTTTCTAATGCTAAATTTACTTCAGCTTGTAATGTTTGAGATACTTCTAAATCAGCCAGCCCATTCACAATGCTGTTTCTGATTTGATCATCTTTTATGACATTCAGTATACAGTTTCCAGTCAGTTCATGCAATCACCTTGCCAAAACTTTAATGCATTCACCTTTGGTTTGTACAAATCTGGGGAAGCATGTCCTTTCATGCAATATATTTCTGTTCTGGGACATTTTCTCTGAGATTACCAAACACTGATTCATATGTAACATCCCACTCCTCTGTGAATGACTACTTTAACTACCATGGAATACAACAAGGTATTTTTCTTGGATTTCATATATTTTTTATTTAATTTGGTCAGCAGACAGAATTATCTGAACCTATGTTTCTAGACAGGCCATCAAAGGCTTTAGTGGGTTAAACTTTGAAAATACCGTGTAAGTTCTTTTTTATTTTGCATTATAAAATAATGAATTTGGACAATATGAAACCTTTGTAAGGTAAAACAACTTTTTCCAATAAAATGGTTGACTCTGAGTTTGACAGGTTAATTTTGGGTGGTGTGGGATGGATTTATAACCAATTGAATTTTTCAGATTTTATTCATTGAGAACCTTCAAGTTCAGACACCATGTCAGTCCGTGTACCAGTGTTTCTCTAGTAAGTCATTGGTCATTTCAGAAATGATAAGAAGCATCAGAATTTTAGGCCAACAGATAACTTTTATTCTGTACAACATGGCAGCTTAATATAAGCACTGTTAACACTTCAGTCATCTCAAACACACTGGTAGTAGGCTTAGAAATGCATTGCATTAGGGAATAGATAGTCATAAAATGGCAATGTTATTCAATAGACATTGAGTGGCAATGGCTATGGTACATATTCACAATATATACAAATACTTTAGCTGCAGCTTTTCATTTATCATCACTTCAGTAATAAAAATGAATGTTTTTCCAAACCTATTTTTCTTCCTATGAAATTCATTATCTAAGCACATTACTAATATGGTCAAAACTAAAACTATAAATTGTCTTAGAACTACATTTAAAGGGACCAATAAAATACTTAAAAGACACCAGACTTAGAATAAAACAAAAAAGTGATGGATGCAACCCTTCAGCAACACTTTAATGTACAAGATCCAAATACAAATACACCTCACAGCCAAAGTCCTCCAAACACAGAACACAGTTTATTCACAAATAATAAAATGGTTAAGCGCTTTCATCAATAGACTTCATCAGAACCTTTCTTACATGTAAAACACTCACTTAAATATAGAAACCTTAACCATAATTAAATGAACAGGTGACCAATCATTGAAAAAAAACTGTCCTTAAAGTGAAAGAATCCAAGTGGAAAGAATGATAAATGGATAATGAGAAATGACAATAACATACTATATTAATTACTTTAAAAATACTGTCACATTGATGCAATAGAATGCTATAGTCCTATGATATACTACAGAATATTTGTTATAACACAAAACACTAAAACATGCCACATAAAAACATGTACTATGTACATAAATAGGCTGTAATAAAACAAATATAGATAGTATAACTACCATCCCAGAAATGAAATATTACTAATTGTAAAGATATTGGTGTATAAAAAAATGTATATGAATGAATAAAAATTCATTATAATTTATAGGCCCTAAATTTGAGCTCTGATTTAATGCTAACATGATCATTAAGCCCAGGTGGAACAGTGGCATTTAATTCTAACTGCCATCTAGCTTCTGCCCTAAGGAGTTGGTTAATCCAATCACCCCCTCTAATATCTTTACCTACTACTTCAAGAATACCAAACTGAAAAAAGTGTTCAGGGAAAGATTTGATATGTTTAAATAATGCATTCTTTTCGTCATGCTTAGAAATGTTATATAGGTGCTCATAGATTCTCCTACATAACTTCCTTTCCGTCTTTCCCACATAATATTGTTTACATGACTGACATACTGCTAAATACACAACTCCAGAAGTATTACATGTCCCTATCCTGAATCTTACCTCAATATAATAGGGTCCCAATAACACCGAAGGGGTACCAATAATATATTTGCAATACTCGCAGGCACCACACTTGGTAGTCCCCCTTTTATTAATTATCTTTACCTGCCCGCGATTATCCAATAAACTTTTTAAGTTCCTATTTACCTTATAAGTAAGGTAAGGGTTGATGACAGTAGTGATAGTTTATTACAGCTAATTCTGAACTTAACTAACAAAGTTTCAGAATTGCAAGAAGCGGTTGTCCGCTTACAAAAAACGCCAAATTCATCACTTCCGGTTTCCGGAAGTGAGATTCCATTAGCGCAAAGAGAAGCAAGAGACGCTTCTCAAGCAGCGGTGAACAGAAGTAATGGTAATCAGCGTAATGTGGATTCCTTGGAAGAAATACGCCATACTGACAACGCGAACTCCAGTAGAGGGGGTACTTGTATTTTTAATCTAAATTGTGATCGTTTGAGCGACTGGAAGAAGACAGATTATGTTTTCTTTAAAAACGGAATTGTGGATACTACTAATACACTGGACTCGAGGTTAGTATCTCTAGAGACTAAACTTTTTTAAAGTTAGAGCCCTGCAGTGTGACAACGCATATCTTAAAGAATGTGTGGAGAAGAAAAAGGTACCAAAAGGTCTACGTATTTATAAATTTCCGAATGGTTTGAAAAAGGGACAACCTGAGGTTGGTGAACTGTTGGAGATGTTTGACAGGCACGGTTTGGAACTGTTGGAGTTTATCATAAGGATCAATACTAAAAGAACTGATGGACTTTTAAATGAAATAGATGAAGTTAATAATTATATTTTGAATGATGCCAATTTTAATAGAATAAATTTTAGATATAATAATATTTTTGATAAAGTTGAATATGATGTAGGCTTGAATATAGATAGGAAAAAGAAGAAATTGCTTAGGGATGATTATGAATACAAACATAATATTGCTTATCCCTTGCCTAAGTCATATTGTGATGGTGAGAATACTGTTATTAGCACCCAGACCAATGATGGTATTGCGAGAGTTCCTATGCACATGGAAAGGCAGGGTTTGGTTAATAATCAGTATGATTCTGAATTTCCCCCTCTAAGAAGATCTGCTCGGTTACAGCACAAAAATAGTTATAGGGATGAACAAGTTTTTTTAGGAGCTCAAGGGGGAGGGGTGAGAAAAAACAGTTACAGGGGACAAACGGGTTGGAAAAAGAACAGCTACCCCCAGTCTTAGTTAGCGATGAGGGATTAGAACATGTAGATTTAAAGGGTATTACATCCGAATTAGATGGTTTGCTTCATATATATAAAGGTTTTAGGATTTTTAATTATGCAGGTATTATTAATGAAGATATGTTCCATTTATTTATGAAAGGTATAAAATTTGTACCTTCCAAAAAAGTTAATATCAGTAATACATTAATTGAGTTAAAGCTTTTTGTAAGGAAATGAAATTTGAGTCTTTTATATAAAGACTCTTCCCGTGAGACTAACACTAGTAGGACTACTTTATGTCTGAGGAAGAAGAGTTGTTTTAACCCCCCTTTACATCCCCTGTTAAATACCTTTGAAAAAATATGTAGTCAGGAGATATACCAAAAATTGAGGACTCACAAAATAAAATATTTTAATTTAACCAGGACTGAGAAACTACTTTTGGAACAGCTGAGAAGCAATGATAATTTAAGGTTTATGAAACCTGATAAGGGGGGAGGTATGACTGTTGTAAATAAGGTAGATTATAACAACAAATTTTCAGCATGTTGCTGGATGAAACTAAATTTGAATGTGTGTCGAAGAACTAAATAAATATATCACACAGGAAGATTTGTTTATTATTAGAAGATTCTTTACTTCAAGGTGCTATTAATGAGGAAACGTATAATTTTTTATATACTGAACTACCTACTATTCCTATTGCCTTTGGGATTCCTAAGACACATAAAAATATAAGCGATCCACCCTATTGTTTAATTGTTGCAGGTAACAACAGTGCTACATACCCTTTAGGGGTATTTGTGGATCGTATGGTTAGGAAAAGTTTGGCTCCCATCAATCATATTTTGGTTGATTCCTGGGATTTCCTAAAAAGAATCAAAAATGACTATTATGATAATGAAGTGTGTTTTTCCACTATTGACGTGGTGGATTTATTTACCTCTATTCCCCATGAGAAGGGCTTAGAGTTCTTCCATGAGGCATTGGTTGAAAAGACAAACCTGGGTAACACTATGATCAATTTCATTATGGTTTTGATGGAAGTTATTTTAAAAAATAATTTTTTTTATGTTTGAAGGGGAATTTTTCAGGCAAGTTGTTGGTGTAGGCATGGGCAATAGTTGTGCCCCTCTTTTTGCTAACTTAGTTATGTACAAATGGGAGACTAAATTTATTTTTCGGAGTATATTTTCAGACAAGTGGTTGGTTTACCTTAGGTTTTTAGATGATTTATTTATTTTATGGAAGAAAGATGGTCATTGTGAATTTTTCATGGAATTTTTAAATGGTAAAAGTGAGTATTTCAAATTTACTGGATCCTTTGGACTTTCTAATATAAATTATTTAGATGTATTTTTGTATAAAGATCCAGCTAAAGGTTGCTTTCAGTCTTGTATATATAGGAAACCGACATTTTCTAATGACTATTTGGCTTTTTCTAGTTGTCATCCTTATTATGTTAAGAGAAATATTGTGAAGGGTCAAATGGTTCGAGTTGTGAGAATGTGCTCTGAAATTGATTCTGTGATTTCTGAAATGGATAAATTGGTAGATATGTTTAGAGTGAGGGGTTATCCCTTGAAGTTTGTGAAAGATATTAAGGAACAAGTTGTCAACGAATGGGGCTTGAGATTTAAACCACTACTTGGTACTACTGAGATCACCCCTGTAGTTGAGAACAATAATAGCCTGGATTATACTAAATCTATGGTGTTGATTGAGGGGGAAACATCTGTCTTTGTTAAAAACACTATTATTAACAATTGGAATATGTTTAAGTGTAATCAAGACTTATGGACAATTGTTGGTAACAAACCCTCTTTCACTTATAAGGTAAATAGGAACTTAAAAAGTTTATTGGATAATCGCGGGCAGGTAAAGAAAATTAATAAAAGGGGAACTACCAAGTGTGGTGCCTGCGAGTATTGCAAATATATTATTGGTACCCCTTCGGTGTTATTGGGACCCTATAATATTGAGGTAAGATTCGGGATAGGGACATGTAATACTTCTGGAGTTGTGTATTTAGCAGTATGTCAGTCATGTAAACAATATTATGGGGGAAAGACGGAAAGGAAGTTATGTAGGAGAATCTATGAGCACCTATATAACATTTCTAAGCATGACGAAAAGAATGCATTATTTAAACATATCAAATCTTTCCCTGAATACTTTTTTCAGTTTGGTATTCTTGAAGTAGTAGGTAAAGATATCAGAGGGGGTGATTGGACTAACCAACTCCTTAGGGCAGAAGCTAGATGGCAGTTAGAATTAAATGCCACTGTTCCACCTGGGCTTAATGATCATGTTAGCATTAAATCAGAGCTAAACGATCCAAATACAAATACACCTCACAGCCAAAGTCCTCCAAACACAGAACACAGTTTATTCACAAATAATAAAATGGTTAAGCGCTTTCATCAATAGACTTCATCAGAACCTTTCTTACATGTAAAACACTCACTTAAATATAGAAACCTTAACCATAATTAAATGAACAGGTGACCAATCATTGAAAAAAACTGTCCTTAAAGTGAAAGAATCTAAGTGGAAAGAATGATAAATGGATAATGAGAAATGACAATAACATACTATATTAATTACTTTAAAAATACTGTCACATTGATGCAATAGAATGCTATAGTCCTATGATATACTACAGAATATTTGTTATAACACAAAACACTAAAACATGCCACATAAAAACATGTACTATGTACATAAATAGGCTGTAATAAAACAAATATAGATATAACTACCATCCCAGAAATGAAATATTACTAATTGTAAAGATATTGGTGTATAAAAAAATATATATGAATGAATAAAAATTCATTATAATTTATAGGCCCTAAATTTGAGCTCTGATTTAATCAAGTGTGGTGCCTGTGAGTATTGCAGATATATTATTGGTACCCCTTCGGTGTTATTGGGACCCTATAATATTGAGGTCATTTAATTATGGTTAAGGTTTCTATATTTAAGTAAGTGTTTTACATGTAAGAAAGGTTCTGATGAAGTCTAATGATGAAAGCGCTTAATCATTTTATTATTTGTGAATAAACTGTGTTCTGTGTTTGGAGGACTTTGGCTGTGAGGTGTATTTGTATTTGGATCATTTTGCTGTGTTACACCTGCTTGGCACCGTTTTCTGTTTAATGTACAAGAATTAAGTACTTTTGTCAGTGGTAACTCTGACTTCATCAGAATAACTGCATTTCAAACTCATACACTATTTATACATTAAACTCAATCACATGTCCACAATTAAAATCAGCCCTTGTCAATTTTAAAAAAGATATTACATCTCCTTTTCTAATAAGGAATGAATACCATACAATTATAGACTTTAAGATGCTTTTCACCTTGTTCATAAAAATAACTTTTAAGCCATTTTTAAAGATTATAATATTCTATTTTTATTAATAAAACAATTCTAACTTCAATTTCAACACACTGCTAATGGATATGTTACCCCCCAAGTCTTAATGAAACCATATCCATTAGCAGTGTGTTGAAATTGAAGTCGTTTTAAATTTTTTGATTTATTCTACATTTAAAGGGAATAAAAAGACTCCAAATTTTTTTTTCTAAACTAGCAGATCGCAAGATTAAATTAGGACTACAGTTATGTGGCTTAGATTATATGTAATTAATTGGTTAATTAAACTAATGAGGATTATGAAATATTAAGGAAGTATCCATTCTCTGGTTCCCTCATAAAAGACATTTTTTTCTTTAATGGATGACTTGGCTTTTCTCACAAAATGTGTTTTGTGTCAGCCATTAGTGGACAACTCTGGCACATCAATTAATCTAAAAAATGTTAAATTCAGCTTTCTCAAGGTTTCTTTATGGCAGATTAGGAATGTTTTAATAAATGGAAAAATATTCCCACTTCTCCTGTAATGATTTCACTGATTGTATGCACAATTGCTAAAAGAAAAAGTACACTTATCATTTCTACCGTTACTGTAATGATTTCCCTGATCATATGCACAATCAATAAATGACACAAAATTACACAAATCATTCCCAAACAAAACAATTCTTGAAGTGAACTCAATAATCTCACCTCATTTTGAACTGTTTCGTATTAGTTTCCCACATTTCTGTAGTACTACCATGTAACTTCAGGGTTCTTTACACAATTTGTATGCAAATTAAGTGCTTTTACATTTATCTCTATGAATCATAGTAATATGCCAATGTCTAATGTGCCTTATCCATGTAATAGCTTTACCCTTAATGTTTATCCCTTAATACTTTATGCTTTTGCCATAGGGAGGCATGTTTATCAAAATGCCTGTGGGTTTTTGTAATTAGGGTAAATGACCTCCACTGACATTATTTGCATAAATACGTATCACTGCCCTTCACAGGTCATGGTTACACTCAGTCGAAACCCAGGGCTGTGAATACCACCAAACTCTTCAGTGTTTTTGAGTGTAAAATAGTGTTAGTACTCTCATTATTGCTTGGGTTGTTACTTAACTGTAAATGTTTTGAAAATTTAAAAACAATAATTGTGTAACATTTATTTTTCTTGTATGATCCTTACTGGAGGTTACTGAAACATGCATTTTGTACAGACACATAGAAAAAACATTTTTTTTCTATGTTTATGTTTGGAAATCAATAAAGTTATTGTTTAATAAAATAAAATGGAAATGGAGAATCAGTCTGATACGCATGTGTATGTATGTTTCTGTGTGTGTGTGTGTGTGTGTGTGTGTGTGTGTGTGTGTGTGTGTGTGTGTGTGTGTGTGTGTGTGTGTGTGTGTGTGTGCATATCTGTGCTCCATGTACTACTAGTTGCAGAAAAAAAAAAGCACTAAGTGTTCACTGTCAAAAAGACAGAGTGACACATCTTATCTTTTGAAAAGAAAGAGTGGGGCAAATTACTAACACAGACAGCAGACAAAAAGAAATCGGCTTTTAGTTCTGCTGCTGTCATTTTCTGGGCAATACTGGCAGGTTTCACTGCCTAGCATGATACCTGATCTTAACAGCTGAAGCAGGGCTGCTTAACAATTGTTAAGATTAGGTCTCATGCTACAGAAATGCATAACTGCTTTGTTTTTTTCCTGGTATTGGAGTGTAATCTATGTGCTCCATGCTCTACAATGTCTTTGTTGCATATTATATACCTCTAGTACATTTTAGTGGCTATAGATAAATTGACAACTCTGTATAAACCTTGTCCTCTGTTGTGCATTGCATATTTTCTGCACTTTTACTGCACTAAAATGGCCGATATATTCTTTCACAATCATCTTGCCTGCATACTGCGCTTTTGTATTGTTTGTTGTACAATCTGTATTTTTGTTATATTCCATATGCATGTTGTACTCTGCTTATGCTCTCCTTTACCTTCTGATAAGAACCGGAATGCAAGAGACCAGAAGCATGACAGAAATCGTCCACACATTAAGGAATAATAAATATAACATTTTAAACAACTTTACAGAGTGCATAAGTATATTACTTTTATTACTTCTATTATGGTACAAATCAGCATTAAGAATCAGACTCTAGAAACATTAAAATAAGGATTTTGCATCAGAAATAACACCAGTAAAAAAAATAATAATAAACAGTATTTTAGTCTCAAAATCATCAGTGTTCCTAGCTGCACACTGCATGTTGAGCTATTAAAGGAAAATAAAAATAACAGATCAGTAAGCTAGTGGGCGGCTTGGAAGTGCAAGATGCAGGTGTAGAGTCTGGGGACAGGACTGAAAAGAAAGTGGTGGGTGAGCTACTCCATCTGATGCAGCTGCAGAGAATGAAAGACAGAGACACGATTAAGGGACGCACCTGTTTCTGTACTTGGCACAACTGCAGACTACGAGGGACAGTTAGAAGTCAAAGATGCCAGACTAAATTTTGTGCTTGTCACTACTGCAGTTCACTATTCTAATTTCTAAGCTTTGTTGAGAAATAAGTATTTATAATATTACTCTATATAGTAAAAAAGCAATAGCAAATGCATACATGTTCTGTTTCATGTCAGGAGACAGTCAGTTGTAAGTGGTAGTTGGTAAAGTGTAGTTAGCAATTAGATTGCATGCACACTTACTATGCACATATTCACACAGATTTTGTGTGTGTGTGTGTGTGTTTGTGTGTGTGTGTGTGTGTGTGTGTGTGTGTGTGTGTGTGTGTGTGTGTGTGTGTGTGTGTGTGTGCGCGCGCGCGTGCGTGTGTGTGTGTGTGTGTGTGTAGGTGCCCATATGTCTATCTGGATAGATAGATAGATAGATAGATAAATATATAGATAGATAGACAGACAGAGACAGATAGATAGATAGATAGATAGATAGATAGATAGATAGATAGATAGATAGATAGATAGATAGAATACATGGAGCACGTGCACTCCAAAATCAAGACTAAGTTAACCTTGCTGTATGGAAGTTTATACATAATCGCCTTATTATGACACTCTGAATTATAATCCTGTCTGAGATCATAACCAGCTTGTATTACATGAAGCAGACTAATAATATTCCAAAATCAGCCATGTTATGTACATCTCTGACATCAAAGAGGTGCATAGTAAGTTTGTTATGCATCTTTCATTGCTGCTGTGTTATAGTTGCAGACTAGGACATGCACAACATCCATGACAGAACAACACTACAAAATGCTAACAGCTGTAAAAGATGCAAAACACTTCTCAAACCCACACAAAAATGCACTGATGTGCTAAACAGCTTTTAAAGTTTAGGTTCATAGATTTGTAGGTTCATAGGTGTTTATTAGGCTAATGATAACAAGGGCCTTTTTAAGCCTAGCCATGCATCTCAAATCCCTGACAGATTCTGGTACCCTTGACAAGTGTAAGCAGGGGCCTGGGAGATGAAACATTTACAGGCTGCCTGTGTCCATTAGAGACATAGGTACCAAGCCGGGGTGAATTTCCTGTTCCACATCCAATTGTCCAAGTTGCACTTGAATTGGGTTAGGGAGGAACTCTGTTTTGCATGGATGGGGAGCCTGTTTCAGAGACAGGATAGTCTCTGGAATACAAACCTGTCTCTCCAGCAGGTCCTATTCGTATCACAGACAATGTTTAAGTCTTTAGAATGGGCAATTCTGGTGCTGTTTGTTTTGCAGAAATGCAGGAGGACCATCAGAGTGGCAGTGACAATGCCCTGTATGCCAGATATAGATCTCCACCCAACAGCCAGTAGGAGACAGTATACAGGGATAGGGCCTTGCATAGGAAATTTTACTTATGCTCTGTATACTTTTAATGGGGAAAATCTGTGGACACTCCATATGTTGGATATGTCTGGTTAAGTACATAAGAAAGGGGGCATTGTACTCAGTGATAGGTCTGATGAATGCCAAATACAGTGTAACAATGACTTCCTTGGACCTAGATGCCATACGTTTGTTTTTAAGTTGTGCGACATAAGATAATTTCCTTAATACAATAGATATGTGATGGTCAAAGCCTAGATTACTGTCTGTGTGTTTTGAAGTCCCTGACTACTGGATCAACTCTAAGGAGTGTGTTGTCAATATGATAGCTACCAGGGGGTGGATGACTTCCTGAAGGATATTGTTATGCATTTTTTGGCATTTAGTTTTAGCCTTTGGCTCTGACACCAGTTGTCTGTGTGTGTCAGCCCTTCCTAAAAACATCTGGGTCAATGTTGAATTAAATGACAGCTCCTAATTTGTAATCATCTACAAATTTAATCAGTCAGAGACCATTGACATTGGGCTTGACTTCGGAAAAGTAAATGCCAAAAAGGAGCGGTCCAGGAACTGATGCCTGTGGGACTCCACTTATTACTGGCCTCTTTCTAGAGGTGCACTCCCAAATTCTAACTTCCTGGGTCCTGTCTGTGAGGCAGTTGGCTATCCACCAGGTGACATATGGATTTGTACCTAACCTCTTGAGTTTGTCAACAATAACCAAGTGGGTATTGTGTCAAATGCCTTGGCCAGGTCATTTTGCCCTCATCCATTCCTTTGGTGACCTTCTCAAAGAAGTCCACCGAGTTGAGTAGGCATGGCCTACCCTTGATGAAACCAAAACTGGGTTGGGTTCAGTGTCTGGAGGTTTACTATATCAATATTGATCATTTCCATCATCATTTTTTTCCATGGCTTTGCATATAAAACTAGTGAGACTTATGGGTCAGTAGTTTCCAGGGTCTGTAGATGGCCCATCTTTGTGCAGAGGGATGACTGTTGCTGTTCTCCATTCATGAGACATGAAAACTGTTTGGAGGTTACAGTTAAATAACAATTCCAGAGGGCCTGATAGGTCATGTTTCATACTATTCAGAAGGCATCCTGGGATATTGTTGGGGCCCACTGATGCAGTGTTCTTGGCCTTAGAGAGAGCATTAAGTATTTGTTCTCTAGTGATAGCAGGGGGAGTTAAATTTGATAGTATTTCCTGAGGGAAGGTTGAGGACAAAGTTGGAGCTCAATTTGCTGGCCAGTAAGTTTGCTATATCTTCTGGCTCAGTATAGGTGGCTCCATGTACAATGAGCTCTGCACACAATTGTGCATTGCCTTTGCGGTTCCAGACATAGCTAATGAATGCCTTGTGATTGTCCTTGGCCTGGGAGGCCAAATTTACCTTAAATTTGGCATTGGTAGACTTTATTTGTCCTCTGAGTTGTTTGTTTAGTTTGATGAGAGTGCTTTTATCTTGCTGGGTGCTCCACCTCCTAATTTTTGCCATGATTTTCTTCCTTCTGTTATACAGCCTATTGATTTTGTAATTCCACCAGGGTGGCTTGTTTTTTGAGTTAGTTCTGTACTTTCTCCTGATGGGTACAGCTGTGTCTGTACAGCTATTAATATGCTTGTATAGGGTTTCTGTGAACAGTTTTGCATAGCCAGCAGTGTTCTCAGGGTTTATGGGGGCTTGAATTTTTTCCGGGATATAACTTAATAGCGGGAAGTTAGCCTTAGAGTAATTCATGAATATTCTTGGGTTAGCTGGGGGTCCAGGTATTATTTTTACTTCAAAAGGAGACCATTTTGTGTTCTGACTTTACCAGGGAAAACATTACACTAGGGGTTATGCAGCACTCTCCCATATTAGTGAGGGCCAGATCCAGTATGGTTGCTGGTTGGTGTACTGACAATGTGGTCCAGGAAGTTTGTGTTTACAAAATCCAGGAATATTTGTGCATGTACATTTGAGGTCATATAGAATTCACAGTTAATAGTGGGGTAACTAAAGTCACCCATGAATATGGTATTGGGTTGGATGGTGAGTGTTTCCAATAAGTTTAAATATGTGGTATGGGTTTCCTGAGTCATTGAAGGGGACCTATAGCTTGCAAGTAAGCTTTATTAGATTTTGCTTTATTTGAACATGATTTGAACATGGAGTAGCTCGAGTGTATTGTCCTGTTTGACAAGTCTTGAGGTATATTTTTTTTATGTAAATCAAGACACCTCCACCTTAATCCCTGTCTGTGTAGTAGGTCTAAAAGTGTGGCAGGCATTATAACCTTGCACTGCCAGTGTTGCTCTCTGCGGCTTTAAAACATGTCTCAGTGACTGCAAAGATGTCAGCATTCTCTAGGGTGCAGAGAGCTTCTAGGGAGTGGAGTTTTTTGTTTAGACTGCTAGCACTGAGCAGTAATACCTTTAGTTTTTTTGGTTTTGATTTGCAATGTTGGAAGTACTTTCAGTTTGGTATTGCCTAAAAAACGTACTGTGGGGGAAGACAATGTTTTAGCTAACATTCAAAAGCCTAGAGGGGAGAGATGCAGACCATCCCTGACAAAGCAGCATGGTTTGTTGACCATCTACTTCCTGGCTGACAAATATCGCACCTCTTTAGAATGATACCAGAAACTAAGCCAGTTATGAAAGTCATTCATCTTTTGCTCATACTGTGGCATCATCCTTGGAGAAGGTAAAATGCTGCTCATTGCTAGGTTCATACAAGCCTGGGACACATATTAAGAGAGCTCCATGATGTCTCTCTTCTTCTAGTCTGGGGAAGTACGTCTCAGGTCATTTACACCCACATGGACTATGACTGGGTCATACTGGTACTTGTGGTCCTATGACCTGAGTGTGTGGGTAATGTGGTGGATCCTAGCCTCTGATAAGCAACTGACCCTGACTTTCTTCTTACTCAGCCTGGTGCGAGGGACATCAGTGTGCCTCCCGATGGAGTCTCCAATGACCAGAATGTTGGATTGTATGGTGGTTTGCCTTATGGGCGTAGAAGTAGGGGCTCCATGAGATGTGACTGTATGTGTTAATGTGGGTGCTGTTTTGAAAGGGTGCATTCGGGGTTGCTGAGGGTGTTTGTTATGTGTACTTCAACTAGGAGATATTTGGAGTTTAGGAAGGTTACAATTAAGTGCCTCAGCATATGTGGGTCTATATGTCTGCTTTGAATTGTGTGTGATTGATGCAGCGTGTGGCCCGCTGACAAACTTATTGACATTAGGAGTACGTTTATGTGAGGGCTTTGCCTCCAGTGACATTGTGTAAATACATCTCTCGCATAGTGTATCAGTTTGTTTGAGAATTAACTGGTTGTCAGTAAACATGAGTCAATTTCTGCATTGTCTCAGGGTGCCCATAGCCACCAAGCTGGTAACAGAGATAATAGGAAAGTTCATATCCATGGAAACAGACCCATTTTTATTGATTAACCAGCTGGAGTGAGAACATGAAGCAATGTCAGGAGTAGCCGGTTTGCAGCTGTGGGGATAGTGCTTGTCACTTGCAACTAGTTGTCCTAGGTATTCCTGAAATTTCAATTGTGGTTTTCCAGGAAAAAATGTCACTCAAGGTGTCTGTGTCTGTGCAGAACACTGCTAAACACTTGAGGGGAAACTTATAAGTAGACCATGAAAAATTAAGGATGAAGTATTTAAGCAGATATTGTGAAGTTAGAAACAAATCAAAGAGTACTTACTCAAAACTGTGTGGCACCACTAAGTATTTAACAGCTTTCAAAGCTGTAAAATACTTTGTCCTACTACATTTTTTCTGTAATTAACAGTACATTGGAGTAGTAGATGCTCCATGAAATACAAAGAATTATAATCAGGGCCAACTCCAATGATGAGGAGGGATGAAGACCTGACTGCAGCCCAAGCAATCAGAGTGTAATTAGTAGTTCAGTTGAGTGTCAGAGCTGACCAGGAAGGATGGGAGTCAGTGGCTGCTGCCAGTTCACCCATCCTGAGGGGAGGAAGGCAGCTGTGGCTTGACACTTGGGTGATACATAGTGGAGCACCACTGAAATCCAAGTCTTCGTGCATGTGCTGCTCGTTTACATGTTCACGTAACCAAGGGAGTGTACAGAGGAACATTCCCTGTGGCAGGCAACATAAACAGACCTCACAGTGGCAGGAAGAGGGAAGGGGATATTCTACTAGGAGAGAGTAAGACTCCTTGTAGGATCAGTATGCTGGCTTGCTCTGTAGCACATGAGTCTCACCACTGGGGAATACATGGGTGGATGGGCTTCTGGGCAGAAACAAATGGGCTTAAGCACTCTTCCCTAATATGGGAATGCTTAGTTCTCCCACCATGGACTAAATTACCTGATTGAGTAAAGGTTGAGTAGCCATCAGAATAGCAGAGGCAAAAAAACGCATAACTGTATTTTTTAAATGCTGTGCCACTCTTGAGATGAATTTATTGACATCTATGTGTGATCGTACAGTGCAGAAAACTTCACCAAAAATTATGGGTGAACACATAATAGTGAAAAAAAGCAAACAGAGCATATTAACCACCCCATCTCTTATGCCTTAGCCAAAAAGGCATTTTTTCATAACCTGTGTCATTTCATTGTTTGTAGCACAATAAACATAAACATCATTCATTGTAAAAATGCCATGAATTGTTAAAAAATAGTTTATAAGGACTATCTGCTTGAAACAAAGACAATGAACCATACAGACAATAAATATGTTATTACTTTCAAACATCAACATGTGTTAACACTGGCTAAGTGTGCTTCATAACTATCCATAATCCAGCATTTCTTTGGTTTTCCCACAACCTGGTACGAAACAGAGACATTCATTAGCACATGTATATTTCATAGAATCTTTAAAAAGACGTTTGCCCAATTACAAATTCTGTAAAACATTTTACCTGTCCACCACCCCATAAGAATGTCATGCTTAGCACAAAGCATGTAATAAAAGGAAGACGGAAAAGAATCCCATGAATTTATCAGGTGAAAAAAACTGTCATAATTAGTAAATTCCACTCCTTTCTGCAGTGTTGTGAAGAGAAAAGTGTGCACTATCATTCTTTTATGTTGCTGAGGTATTTATATCTGAAACCTAAAGGTGAACATGTTTTATCCAGGATGCCACTATTTCATCAAAAACAGAAGACTATTCTACACATAATATCTTACCTAATAAAGAAACAGACATAATCTTGAACATATAATAAAAATATAGAGAACCACATGTAGAACATGAGTGAGCAGGTAAATACAACATTTGGCATAATGCTTATATGGAATCACTTGTTCAATTGGATGGAGGTTTGATCAACAAATAAAGTAAAAGACCACAGTATCTTTCTCTAGGGAAAGGGTAAGCCTGACACCTCTAGCCACGTATAAAGAAATGTTCAAGGAAAACTGTGAATGAGAAAGATTTTCTTTCTGAAAGAAAGTTTAAATGCTTTCAGAAATGTAATTAGATCTTTCCCCTGCATTAATTTTACTTTCCACTGATGCTGCTAGCCCTCCTTGCTGCCAGATAGCATACATAGAAATCTTATGTCTTAAGCAGAAAATAAAATACCTACTGTAAGGGCTTTGTACAAAAATCAGCATTTATTCTTATTAGGTGTCAAACTCACTGAATGCAAATTAGTCTACATACCTCTCATTTGTCCAGATTATCACAGTATGTCCAGATTTTTACGCCGCAGTTGTGGTCTGTGCCTCAGAAAATTTGTGGATTTCTGGCAAATCACTGAAGATTGAAGTCACTAAATAATGACATGTAATCGATTTTCTGACTTCATATCCTTCGGAACATAAGCATCAACACAAATCCCTTTATTCTAGCAACTTTCTAAGTTTAGAAGAGCAATATTTAAAATCTGTCCCTGTTTTTAGATATTTAACCCCCATTATTTTAAGCTTTGTCTAGATTTCTTCTTCTAAGAGGTTGAACAGTATGATTGCAATAATTTAGTAGTTTTCTGCATCCAAGAATGAAGAGGACTTAATTAGCATTTGTGAAAACACAGGTAAGCAGACAGATTCATAAGTAAGCATACCATCTCCTACCTTGCAAGCATTAATGGACCTGCTGTAAAGTACCATTTAATAATAATATGGACCATTCATCCATACATCAACAGGATAATAGGGGCAATCTTCATGAGAGGAAAGATACTCTTTAAGTGGTCTCGTTAGCCTGGAAAACACTTTCCATACCCTCAGCACAATCTGTTTGTTCATTAGCAATAATGGGAGCTTGAGAAATAAGCAATGATTCAAGCAAAGTAATTGTACAGGTATAATACATTAAACTCGCTAGTACTGCACAATTTTTGCAGTGAGTACAAATAGCCTTCATATGTACCTTTCCCCACATTGCTACAAATATAATTAGGACTGCCCTGGATGAGATGATACCTATCACCACAAAAAAAAAAAAGAAAGAAAGAAAGATTTTAAGCCACATTGCATTACTAATGTACCTCCAGATCCTCACACAACTATACCATGACCTTTTTTTTTTGCATGAAGTTCTGTACAAAACTTTCCAGCCATCATTCCATATGCCATAGGATCCTTGTTAGACTGTGTATCACAAACCTTGGAATAGTGTTCTTTCAAGTATGAATTGATGTGTCCTATGAAATATCAATATGAAGTCATAAGGACATGCACCTTTTCTGATAACTCTTTATTCCAGTATGTTATGGATTAACACTGATGTTGTTATGAAATGTGCTGATAAATTTATCACCTACCTAATCCTGCAGCCATGAATGAATTATCCATAAACGATTCTTTCCCTAAGTAAATCATAGCTTTAATATCATACAGACAAATGGTTTCATAAGACTCCCATAAAAAAAGTTCTATCTTTTTTATCCGCTTCTTCCATACCAGCTTCATCCTCTTCTTCTTGTGTCACATCTCATTCCTTCACAGTCTGCAAGATCCGAATGTCTCTGATAACTCCCTCTATTTCTATACCATATCCATAAGCTACTGCTCAGCCTGTAATGCCTCTATTCTTCTTAAATGTGTCACTTTCTGCATCACTAACTTTACAATTATTATTTTCTTAACTTAAACCAACATTGGGTTCAGGCGCCTGGGCAGCGTGACATTTCCCTGTGGTACATTTGACTGGGGACAAATGGCTGAAGTGACAGTCAGCTGCAGAGAAATATGGCTGTTTGCAAATTCCCTGTGGGCAAAGAGAAGCACACACTGCCATGCTCACAGCTTTAATAACCAAATACATGGTGGCACAAGAAGTAATGAGTATTGTGTTCAGTGTACAGTACATACTTATGTAACTACAACATATAGAAGTGTGCTACAGCATGGAGGGAATTCTGCAGGCTACTGTAGTCATATTTATGCTCCAGTATGCGTTTTAGGTAATGTTCCCTACACTCTGTGAAGGGGGTAGGTGTACACACACTCCAATTAAAAAGGCACTGCCCACTGTGTACTGCATTTTTACTGCTACTGACATGCCCTCTGGCCAGCCTGCTGCTGATGCCTGTCATATTGCCTGCTGTCTCATGTTCCCTTGGGTACCATGGACATTGTTTTCCCCCTGTGCATTTGGTTCTTGAAGTTGTGGGCATGGCAATATATTCTTCTCTTTGCCCACAGGGAATTTGCAAACAGCCACATTCCTCTGCAGCTGAATGTCACTTAAGCCATGTGTCTCCAGTCAAATGTACTACAGGGAAATGTCTCACTGCCTAGGTGCTTGCAACCCCAACATTTTATTTTCCACATACTATAACTGTCAGTGTCATACATTGTACTACCTACATACTATTTTTATACGCTTTATCTACTCATAGGCTATGTGTATGTTGTTAGAATGACTAAAATTATCTATAATGATATAACTGTATAGAATAGTTGAGGTGTAGTATATCTTGTAAGCTATTTTACATTCAATCAACTTATTTTTGTATAGTGTTCCTCATGTCGCTTGTACTATTTGTATTGAACTGTATGTGGAGATTTTTTCCCTGGACCTCCACTGAAAATGGGTTCTGTAGACCCAGTCAGACCACCCAGTTAAATAAATGTCAAATAAATAAAATAAATAATCAAGTGATGTACCAGTTTTTGAAAACATTTTATTACAGTGTGGAGCCCTCTCTCTCTGCAGTCTCATGGGCTCTATCCATAAATGACAAATGCTTAGAAGTGGTCACAGCTGCATACGAGTGCTGACTGGCAGGGTATTCCCCCAGTGTTTCAATGATAGGCACAGTTTTACCTGATAGTGTCACTTCATGTAATTTAATGGGGCAGGAACACCAATATGAGAAAAAGTAACTTCTGACTGCTGGCTAGGGAAGCAGAAAGTGAAGAAATCAAAGTGTGGTCAGTTTTGTCTGGGATTTTGCCCCATCAGTTCTCATTCTAATCATGTTTCTCCCCATCATTCAAAAAATACAACAAAACATAATCGGCAGATGTACCATGCTGGAGTTCAGCAGTAATCTCCCTCCAAAACCATATTCAGAGCTTCCAATACAGGAATAGAAACTGCAAATGCTACCATTCCATTCACCTCCATTATTCTGACAGAAAATGGTGTATGCATGCCATATGCAGAGTAGAAGAATGTTCCTGGTGTGTTGGCAAAATCACCCTTATTAGTATGAATACCACCTACTATCTTTCCTGAAAATAGGCCACAGCCCTAGAAAAATGTATCTGGTCATCATAACATTAAAAAAGATATATATTTCCTGCATTTTCTTACTTGGTACACAGGTAATGACTCTCTAGCTTCGCTGTCAGCCACATCTCATACCAAAACCATCAGACCCTGAACATAGGAATTAACACTGCCACAAGCTGCAGTGGTGGTGCTGCGGTAGCGTTGCCGCCTCACAGTAAAGACGTTGTCCTGTTCGATTCTCAGCCAAAGTGTCTTCTGTGTGGAGACATGCATGAATGGGCGTACCTTCGTTGAAGGTTGTGCGTCAGGGCTGGCAACTCGGTACGTAAAAATCTACTGCCAATCATTAGCAGACCGGAGTTCCGCTGTGGCGACCCCTAACCGGGAAAAGCCTAAAGATTCAACAACAACAACCTATAGAAGCAATGTGTTGGACTTCTGTGCATGCAACTAGTTGGCTCTAACTGATCTGATCTTTGTGACAGATCACCCTTCTAATAAAAGTGAACATTTTTGTGTTTTCTTCTTGGGTTGCAATTACAAGCTCAGTAATCAGAATATTGATTTGAGAAATACTGAAATTATAACACCAAATATTGGAATGTCGAAGACTGACAATATCAAATGTCTGATCTTGCCTCCCTTCAGGACCCATGGCAGTGCTTGATCCTGGATCCGGAGCAGTAGGGAAGTTTTGGGATTTGATGTTTGTCTGTCTTAGGCATTAAGAGATTCTGTGTTTGGTTTCCATTAATGCTTAAATTGATGTTTAGAGTGTCAGGCTTGTATTAGTAAACAATGGTTTACTATGATTGTTATCATCATTCTAGTGTATATTCTGTCTAGTCTGCTTCTAGCCAAGTGGGTTTAGCATATGTTACACATTCTAAGAGTTGATTCATGAACAATCAGTGTTTATATGCAGTTGCTGTCATATCAGAGAGTGAACTGTGTGATGGAAGAAAATCCCCTAGACCAGGACAGCATCTGCAGTTGGGAATTTAAAGAAGCAATTCCTTCTGTGGAACTTTCAGCTATGGAGCTGGCTTCATTATTAAAGCTAGGTATGGAAAAAAATAAAAGCTGGGTATTGAAATAAAGAGTACAATCTTTGATCTTCATAGGTCTTCCAAGATTCAACAACTGGACTTACTGGTCACCTTTATAGAGCCTGCATCCTAGATTGCTGTCTTGAAAACTGTGACAACTGCTTTGGATGGATGACTTGTTGAATTTCAACACCAAACAGAGTTTCTGTTGAAGCAAAATGCAGGTGTGTTAAAGCATCTGGAAGACTTCAAAACAGAAACCTCAGAAATAAATTTCATCCCTTCAATCTGGGAGCTAGAGATGAAGGCAAATACATGATTATCATCAAACAGTGTCTGCTAGTGTGCTAACAACCCTGATATACCTGAAAGACAGCAAACAGTATCCAAATGAAAAGTCCTGCAGAACACTCATTACTTACCCATTGCTTTAAATGCTCAACTCAGATCAGTCATCCTTAAATTCTTATCTGTTTTTATTTATTCAGGTCAAGCACTGAGTTACATGGGCAGCTTGAGTTAAGCACCACATAATGTAAAAGGAAGAGACCATCAGCTAGACAATGATTGCTCTGGTCTTGTCTTGAAAGAGTCCTGCTATGACAAGAGTTCTGCTCTTATTATTAAAAGGGAAGGTCAATAAGTTTTCCTTAATATGCTTCAGAGTACTATTTCTTCAGGTATGGAAAACTATTCTAGTTATAAAACAGCTGGATGAGACAGTCCAGCTTTGTTAGCAAGAACTTCACACAGCTTCATTAGATATACTGGGGAGCAGACCAGGTGCCCACCTCGGGCTAGAGGTACCTTTCTGGCATTCATTTATTTTACGTAAAGACATACAGAAGCAGCATATCTTCACTTAAAAAAATAAATGAGCAACCTGTGGTGCTACTGATCAAAGCTACAACACTCAATGGGGGAGGTATTGTATACCTGACCAATCAGTTCGCAGAGCTTTCAGATCCTTGCTGTCCCACAATCTACCTGGTTAGTGGGACAGCAAAGAGCAGGAAGACTTTGAGTGTCCATGTTAATATATTGCTATTGTAGAAAGAAGAGCTAGTAATACCATGATGTAAGTTTATTTTTTTAATCCTGACTGGCAACTATAGCTGGGCAGCTGATGCCTATGTAGGGTAATTGTGTGGCCCTTATTTTATGTATTTATTTATTTATTTATTTATGTATTTATTTATTTTGTCAGACCCAATCATCTGAGTTGTGCCTAATCAAGAAAGTACTATAATTGCTGGGCCTCTCTGTGGGAAGCTTGACTGCTGTAGTTTGCTTGTTATTTTAGCTTTGCAGAGCTAATGTTATTTGTGTGAAGCAACTTGGAATACATTACTTATGGCTACTATTTGTTTGGGACACAGATGAAATACATTAAATGGCCATTGTTTTATAACAATCAGGCATGTGAGGTATACAGAGTTAACAAAGTGGTTGTAACTGTTGATGGCTATAACTATGGATGAAGCTAAATGAGTCTTTTATTGTTGACTTAGTTAAAATAATCTGGCATTGTAGGACAAGTGTGCATTTGTACAAGTAAGATGAAATATTGTACTGAAATTACTGTGTATTCATATGAAATAATCTTAAAATACATTAAAATGGGCATTGTTATTTTTTAACCACAATGAGATGTTAATTCTATGGATGATGATAGATTTTCCACCAAAAAATTTAATTTCAAAATGTAATCTTATAGTGAGTTTTAGTGCAGTGTGTCTACTGTACAAGTTGACAGAGCACTTTTTAGAAGGTTTCCCATTTTCTCCACAGCGGCACAATCATGGAGATGGTATATATAGTTGAAAGGATGTGGAGTGTATGGTCATTCCTCCCTGCAGGAAAAAAAACAAAAACAAATATATATATATATATATATATATATATATATATATATATATATATATATATATATATACACACACATACACACACTTACACACACACACACACACACACACACACACACACACACACACACACACACACACACACACACACACACTTTAATTTTCAGTTCACTAGATTTGATATTCATCTTCCAACACCAATGAGTCAAAGAAATGTACTTTGACTGCTTACAGACAAACCCAATCAGGCATCTGAAGTGTATATGGTCAATAAACTAGTTGGAATTGTTAGATACAGAGATTTGTCTGTGGCTAAAAGTGACTTACCCCTGCTGTTGACTGATCACTCTCAAACACCAGTTAGTGATCTGGTGTAGTCAGAGTGGTATTGCACAATGTATTGCAGTTGCTGAAATCATTGTAAAAGTAGCACTGCTATGACTTATGCTTTTATATGTGCATGGGGGTGTCACAGTATAATTAACATTAACATGTTTATTATAATTCCTTTCTCTTTACATCTTAGACAACAGCATTGCACATGATATGTGGCTAGCTTTGCTGGTCTGGGAAGGAGGTATATGAAAGCAACTGATAATTAGCACATTGGCACAGCAAATAGTGTTATGCTCTCGCAACATTTGGGTCTAATTCAGTTCTTGGTTTTGGTTTCTTCTATGTGGAGTATGAATGCACTCTTTATTTCTCTGTGGGTTTATTCATGTGCTACAGTTTGCTCCAGCACCCCAATGATTTATTTATTTATTGCTTTTGCTTATCTGGAAAGTCCAACTAGGCACAGGTCCCATTTTCAGTGAAGACCCGGGTAGAAATGTTCAGTTTTAAAGAATGAGTAGAAGGCAGTTATGCAAGCTTTACATAATAAACATATATACATATATACATACATACATAGAACAGTAATGATATGATAGTTAATCAAGAAATAATAAATGTGCATACATAAACTAGTAAATGTGCATACACAGAATAGTAAATGAAGATACACAGATTAGTAATGATATGACAGTTATTGGAAGCATGACAGCTGAAACAAAAATACAGTAAAATACTAGTTAACATTAAGCTTATAAAAGTCTAGTTATTTTCAAATGGAATCAGCTATAAATAGATATTTAGTAAGAGACAGTGAAGTAACTATAGGATGAAGATGGTTACAAATTATGAAGGAGAAGTGAGGAGGTCCGGGTAAAAGGAAAACAGCGATAGTATTGGAGAGGGGTAGATGATAGTCAGATAGTTAAGACTGTAAATAAGTAGCTGCAATACTGGCCAGTTACATAAAACTGTGCTGATCGATCATTAGTAAGGGTTAAGAGATTATCCAGAAACATCACATGTACAGAGCTCGTAACTGAGTAGGTAGGACATTAGTTAAGATTTAAATGATTTTAGGGAGTGTTCTTATCATCTTGCTAGTGGGATGGAGTTCCAGAATCAAACAACTTGGTGGGAGAGTAATGATTTGCCTGAAGAACTGGTGGTTTGGATATGGCACAAGTGAATTGCTTCTTTAACTTGCATGCAGGCATTCATTTAGTGTGTATATAGGTTCATAGGTTCATAGGTTCATACTAGGCTATCTGCCCGAGGGCATTTACAAGCCTAGCCCATCGTTTTGTGGCTTACGCCACCCCTTTAGTATGGGGAACTATACCCATTATTTTGCTGTGCCTCTGTCGAGCAGTGACACTGAAGTTATCCCTGGGGTATATCTGTGATCTCCCATCCATTGGTCAAGATTTCTCTTGAACAAGGCCAGCGAGGTGCTCTGCCTCACATGTACCGGGATTTTGTTCCACAGCATAGGGAGTCTTTGGGTGATGAATCTATCCCTCCAGCACGTCCTATTAATAGCCGTGTCAAGGTTTAAGTCACCCGCCCTTGTGGCTCTGATGGATCTAGATTTTTTGAGGTGAAGCATATTCATCACATCTGGGTTTGACATGGCCTTGTATGTTAGGCAAAGGTCACCTCTGAGCAAGTGGTAAGCGACTGAATAGAGCTGGAGTTCTTTCAGTCGGGCAGCATAGGACAGATTTTTGAGACCCTTTATCCTTTTGGTGAGGAACTTTTGTGGCCTCTCCAGCTGCTGCAAGTGTCGGGTCAGATACATTCCGAATGGGGCATTGTACTCAATCATTGGTCTGATTAGTGATGAGTAAAGGGAGACTATGACCTCCCTTGATCTAGATGAGAATCCCTTCATGATAAGGTGGGCAATGTAGAAGGTATTCCTAACTACTTTAGCTACATGGGTGTCGAATGACAGACTACTATCAACCTGGGTCCCCAGGTCCCTGATAACTTCTTCTGTGCTCAGTGGATTGCCACCTATTTGGTAGCTAGGGGTAACCTTGTTTTTCCCGAAGGGTATGACTATGCATTTTTTGGCATTTAACTTTAGGCCGTGGCTCTGGCACCAGTTATCCGTTTCTGTGAGACCCTTCTGAAGGATATCTGTATCAGATGTGTTTTCTACTATGGCGCCCAGTTTGCAGTCATCTGCAAACTTTGTCAGCCATAACCCTCCTGTGTTTGCTTGTACTTCGGAAAAGTAGATGCCAAACAAGAGTGGGCCCAGGACTGAGCCCTGTGGGACACCACTTGTGACAGGCTTTGAGTCTGACATGGCGCCAGCAACTCTGACCCTGTGGGTTCTGTCACTCAGCCAGTTTGCAACCCATCTTGTGATGTATGGGTTGACATTTAAGCTGATGAGTTTTTCAATGATACCCGAGTGGGGTATTGTATCGAAGGCCTTAGCCAGATCGAGGTAGGCTGTATGGACTGCCTTTCCCTCATCAATGGCTTTGGTGACTGTTTCAAAAAGTCAACCAAGTTTAAAAGGCATGATCTGCCTTTGACAAAGCCAAACTGGGTTGGATCCAAAGTCTGCAAATTCCCTATGTCTTTATTTATGAGGTCCATTATGATCCTCTCCATGGCTTTGCAGATAAGGCTTGTCAAGCTAATGGGCGGTAATTTCCAGGGTCGGTGGAGGCACCGCCTTTGTGAAGTGGTACCACAGTTGCAGTGCGCCACTCCTGGGTACGTATCCAGAGGTAAGACTTTGATTAAACAGCTGTCCTAGCTGTGGGTTTAATTCCTCATTGAGTTCATGGAGCACACAGCCGGGGACACCATCAGGTCCCATGGATGCTGTGTTTTTGCTTTGGAGAGAGCAGTTCTCACTTGGGCGCTGGAGATGTTTGGGGGCTGCAATCGTTTGGTATAGATATCTCTCCTTTTGGGGAGGGGAGAAGTTTGCACTGAACCTGTCAGCCAGTATGTTGGCAATGTCTGTAGGATCAGTAATCTTCACATCATTTTGAACTAGTTCTGAGCATATCTGGGAGTTTCCTCCCAGGTTTCTAACATAGCTAAAGAAGGCCTTATGATTGTCTTTTGAGTCTTTAGCTATTTTTCTCTCGAAATTTGCTTTGGATGATTTTATGAGAGCTCTTAGTTTTTTACTTATAGTGATCAAGGGTGTCTTACCTTTTAAGGATTTTGCTCTATCTTGTAGTAGCTTCCTCCTTTTGTTGTAGAGTTTGTTTATGGCTGGGGTCCACCAGACTGGACACTTGCCTTTGGTACAAAGAGTCTTTGTTTTGCTTGGGATTGCCTTATCCATGCAGTCCTGCAGGATTTTTATGTGTGGGCACATGCAATGATGTCAGGCACATATATAATTTCTCTGGGCAGCAGTGAAAAAAGAACAGTTGTGAAGTCATAAACTTTTAAAAATAAGGCAAAAATTGTATCACAAAACATCTAGACCCTCGGAACTTCTGACGGCATAACAGCACCCACACTCTAGGCTGTATAAGTGGATGTTGACACAAGCTTAGTAGTGACTTTTTTGCCCTGAGTGCCACCTAAACTAAATCCTACACTGCCCAGAGGTCTACATAGAATGTCACTGTTGCATTAATGGAGCTGGAGACAGTGCGGTTAGTGCTTCTTTAATTTTCTCAGAAACCTCAGAGGTTTGTGCAAAAGGTTGCACTACTTTATGTTGGGTTGGGGATAGTGTGGTAATTATTTTCTTTAATTTTCCTCACAATTAAACTTGGAAGTTGTGCACATAAAGTCATGAAAGCTTGTCTTGCAGCTGGGGACAGTGTGGTCATAATTTCTTTAATTTTCTTTACAACTAAACTTCAGAGGTATGCATAGGAGATCAATATATGTTGTTTCGTGTCAGTATATTCTCTACAAATGACAAGTCTGAATACACTACTACACGCATTTTTTTCCCTTTCTTTACAATAAAATACCAGGCTTGTATACTGGTAGCTGTCTTTTGAGGGTAGTGGTAAGGAGGCAGGCTATTTAAATATCACTCTCAGCTACAGGTTGAAATATGTTACTGTGTTCTGTTTGTTCTTTCACTTTTGTACCAGTCTGACATCAGAGGAGTACACAGAAGGTGACTTTTGGAAGTAGTTGTAAGGAAGGCTGCTGTGTATATGTGTGTGTGTGTGTGTGTGTGTGTGTGTGTGTGTGTGTGTGTGTGTGTGTGTGTGTGTGTGTGTGTGTGTATATATATATATATATATATATATATATATATGGGTCTACTACTAATTACCGACACGACGATTCCCCGACAGAAAACTCACCGACGCCAGATGACCGACAGGTAAGTGTACCGACAGGGTGATTTGCCGACAGCGGAAAGACCGACAAGGGAATGTGCGATCGCGACGCGGTAATTGTGCGATGGTGATGGAGTTAGGAGCGGTCAGGTAAGTGCTCGAGATTGTGGGATGTCGGGTTAGGCTGTGGGAAAGGTGAGTGTGTGTTTGTGTCGGAGGTATGGTTCGGGTAAGGTAAGTGTGTGCTAGTGAGGGACTGTAGTTTAGGGACGGGTTAAGTGAGTTAGGGTTAGGGTGCAGGTAGGTGATGTGTGCGTTAGTGTCGGAGCTTGGGCTAGGGGTGGGTTAAGTGAGTTAGGGTTAGGGTGCAGGTAGATGAAGTGTGCGTTAGTGTCGGAGCTTGGGCTAGGGGTGGGTTAAGTGAGTTAGGGTTAGGGTGCAGGTAGGTGAAGTGTGCGTTAGTGTCGGAGCTTGGGCTAGGGGTGGGTTAAGTGAGTTAGGGTTAGGGTGCAGGTAGGTGAAGTGTGCGTTAGTGTCGGAGCTTGGGCTAGGGGTGGGTTAAGTGAGTTAGGGTTAGGGTGCAGGTAGGTGAAGTGTGCGATAGTGTCGGACCTTAGGGTTAGGGTTTGGGTCAGGGCTAGTGTGTATGCTATGTAGTGTCACGTGTTGTTTACGTTCCGTGTCGGTGTAATGGTGTTCGGTGTTTTGCGTTGTCGGGTTTGTGTCGGGTTTGTGTGTGTCGGTCATCTGGTGTCGGTGAGTTTTCTGTCGGGAATCATCGTCGGTAATTAGTAGTAGACTCATATATATATATATATATATATATATATATATATATATATATATATATATATATATATATATATATATATATATATATATATATATATATATATATATATATATATATATATATATATATACATATACCTAGAGAGAGAGAGAGAGAGAGATAATATATATATATATATATATATATATATATATATATATATAGATAGATAGATAGATAGATATTTAGATATAGATATATAGATGCATGTATGACAGCAGCCACTTGAAGTTTATATCTGCTGCTATTGGTAGCCTCACTTTCACTTTCACCCCAGTCTTTCAAGAGAGGGTGGGGGGAGGACTATATCCCAAATATGTCAGATTTGAACATTTTAACTTTTTACAAAGGTCATTTCTTCATAAAAGAAAAAAAAGAAACTGGATTTCTTTCCTTAGTCATGAGTTTTTTTTTCAGGCAATCATTGGTTCAAAATGTTGAGGAAAATACTCTAAATTTCATCTCAGAATATCTATAACCTATCTAGGGAGCTAGAAGTCATGTTCCATCCCTAATGGGCACTGAGTATAATGCCTTATGGCAGACTATGGAAATCAAAACAACTATACATTGCCTATGTGCAACAGACAGTTTTTCCATCCTGTCTATGAGTTCATAATACTTTCAGGGAATTATCTTTGTGAAATGTTTCTCCCGTTCGATTCTCAGCTTGTGTGTGGGGAGTGCCTTCTTTGTGGAGTCTGCATGTCCTCACCGTGGGTCGAGTGGCATTCCGAAAGACATGCGTGAATGGACGTGCCTTCGTTGAAGGTTGGGCATGGAACTGGCAACTTGGCACTGTGAAAATCTACTGCCAATCATTAGCGGACCGGAGTTCCACTGTGGCGGCCCCTAACCGGGAAAAGCCGAAAGACAACAACATCTTTGTGAAATGTGGTATACATTTTTGCAATAACTGGCCTTCTACCCTTTGACATTTCAGTAAAACATAGTGTTGAAACTGACTCCAACACACCCCCCTCACACACAGATAAGCAGCTATAGCCATGACATGTTTGTTGTAAAAGACACTGTTTCATCTAATTATAAAATATATGTTTTTTTTTTTTCATTCTGATGCCATGACAATTTGGTTTTCTTTATTCTGATACTATAAATGCTTGTCAAAGTTATCTGTGTATGTGCTGCCTTACCACCTTAATCAGATGTCTCATATCTTTCCATAATGGAATCCAAGAATATTTATTTATTTATTGACATTTGATTACCAGGAAAGTCCATTTTCAACGGAAGCATGGGGAGAAAAGCTACAAAGTATTACAAAGCATTTTAAGAACAATAATTTTACAGTCTTTAAAATTAATAGAAAAACAACTACAGTTTAAATAATTATGCCAAATTAGACATTATATGAAAACATTGGTTAAAAATAGATACCAGTTATATGACAATGATTTAATAGAGAAATTTTAGGCAGTTTAAAGGGGAATTAAAGGTAAGTTAGTATAATGCAAACAAGAATTGCAATACTAAATAAGAGAAAAGCAGGCATATGGTATATGTAGAAAGAAAGCCTGGGGATAGAAATTGATAAAACTGAAGAAGTGACAGAAGAAGTGAGACTAAGGAGATATAAGGTACGAATAGGTATTTGTCCACATTTAGGGATATAGTTTATCCTGGTGTTGAGCAAGAACAGAGCCAGCTTTTGGCTAGGAAGTCTTTCAGAATGGTTCTGAAGGATAGGAGGATGGGTATTGACCTGATGGATGCAGGTAAGGAATTCCAGGCCTTAGCATCATGGTACAAGTACAGACAATGACCAGTAGATTTGACAGGAGTTTTTGGTTATTGTTTTGCAATGACCAACTGGGAACATAGTTGTGTAGAATGTTATTTAGTGTTGGAAAAGCAGATGGATTCTAGATAATGTTATAGGTGGTAAGACGTTGTGTATATGCTTGTTGATGGGGTAGTTCTAAACACTTTGTTATAGCATGGTTCAGATTTAGATTTTTCTGATGCCTAAAGGTTAGTGAGGATGGGATCAGAATAAAAAAAGTATGGGAAGGAGGTAAACAGTGACAAGTGCAGCTTTAATTGCATCGATGAGAAAGTTTTCGGCTCTGTAAAGCATCCCTAGTTTTTGATGAGTTTTTCTTATGTAATTTTTGTATATGGAGGTCAAATTTAAGATTATCATTCACTATTATCCCTATCATCCCTAATAATTTGCTATGAGAAGTGACTTCAATGGTTGTGTTATAAAGAGAGAGGACTTTAAATTTAGTTTTTTCATGGGAAAGGGATTTGTGGAAAAAAGTAGTTTGTTTTTGTTAGGGTTGAGCATGAATTCTGAGTTACAAAGCCATGTTTCAGTTCTTCTTAAAGCTTCCTGAGTAATTTTTTTCAAGGTATGCCATGTTGTCAGATGTACAAATGAGTGCGGAGTCATCTGTGTACTGTATTAGGGAAGCCTGTTGTTTGGATGTTTGAAGGGTGTTGGAAAGAATGTTAAAGAAGAGGGGACCAAGGATAGAGCCTTGTGGTACACTGGTGGTGACTGGGTGGTATGGAGAGAGGGTGGAGTGCCATTTTACTGACTGATACCTATTGGACAGGTATCTTTTGAACCATAGAAGGGTGGGCTGAGATAGACCTAGTGAGGATATTTAAAGTAAAATTTGCTGTGACAAACTATGTCAAAGGCTGTAAATAAGTCTAGAAAGGGTCTATATTATTTCTTCGACAGCTTAGGTTGTCAGATGCTCAATGATCGACACCTAAGCATCGAAGTTTCAAAATTGTGAACAGCCATATAAGCAAATTCTTTCCTCGGGAAAGAATTCGCTTGGCCATTATTGGGGATTTGCACTTTCCCCAATGTAGAGCAATCTTGGAGTCGGTATATTTAGTTAGGGGGTGTGGGGGGCACAGCCCCTCACGTCGAGGGGTGTGGGTGGCAAAGCATTCCACTATATTTAGGTTGAAAAGTTAATTTTATTTCCGGATGGCCTACCATATTTTTTCCCAAGGAAAGAATTCACATATATGGCCATTCGCAATTTTGAAACTTCGATGCTTAGGTGTCGATCATTAAGCATTCGTCAACCTAAGCTGTTAATGAAATAATATAGACCCATCTAGAAATAAGAAGGAGACTAGTTTGCCATTAACTCTAGCTATATTGACAGTATCTATGTAGGTTAGAAGTGCAGTGTTAGTACTATGGGAAGGACAGAAGCCATGTTGTGGGGGATAGGAGTTCGTCCTGCTGAAGATAGTTTAGCAATTGTTTTTGAATACATTTGTCATGTAATTGGAGGGTAAGGGATAAGAGTGCTATAGGTCTACAGATGGTAATGTCTGTTGAATTTCCTCCTTTCAGCAGATTGATAATATGTGATTTTCTTCCAGGGAGGTTGAATGTAGGATTCCTGGACTGACCTATTTATAATGATTGAGACATGGTAGGCAATGTTATCAGTTAGGGTTTAGGGTTGAATTTATGGCTAGGATGCAAGATTTCTTTAATGGCTGTCTAGGACTCTCCAGAATTGTTTAGGGTTGTGTTTACTAGTATTCTAAATGTTATTATAGTGTGTTTTTTTGTCTTCATTAATTTGCTTTTTAGTACAAGTGTGAAACATTCTGAAGTTTTCAAGATGTTGAGGTGTTTTATATTTGTGATCTTTTTCCATGCTTTTACTCTATCCTTCATTAGCGTTCTACTTTTTTTTGACAGCTAAATTGCTATTTATTTTTAGTCTGTTCCTTCTAGGAGGTGCAAGGCTATTCAGGATATTCAGGAAAGTTGTATTCTATTCATTTACAGCATCATCTAAGGGAAGTTTTTTAGGAAGTTCCAATTAATATAGGGTAGTAATGAACATTTCTGGGTTAAACTTGGAAAGCTCGTGTGTTGTTTTGTAAATGTGCTGCTAAAGTAGATGTGTGAGATGTCTGGTTGTATACATTGGGAGATGATCACTGAGACAGTGTCGTACATTGTACCTGAGGTGGCATATTTGCTAGGGTCTGATACTGGGATCCAACCTAATAGGGGATTTGATTTCTTGCTGTAATGTGTGGGACTATTAATTAGTTGTATGAAACCAAATATGCTCACACTAGATGTAGTGTAGTTAATGTTTATATCTAACCAATAGAATTTTGCATCACATTTTTTCTTGTGAAATTCTTATGGCTCTCCAGTGTAGGATATCTTCCAGCATACATTGCCAAGAGGGATGTAAAGAACAGTAAAACATATTTGTTTATAATTTTTAATTTCAGAAAAGTAATAAGAGTTTTGGTATTGGTTTGTCAAAAGGGAAAATGTGGGAATTGTTAGGAAATATTGAAGCAATACCACCACCTTTCCTTCTTATGCAGTCATTACGGAAGATATTATAGCCAGGAGGTATAATTCTGGAGTCATTGCTCTGGGTTTTAGCCAAGATTCAGTTACAATGAAACTATCAGGCTTATGTTGGCTAAGCCAGGCTTGTAGTTCAGCAATTTTATTTTTTAAAATATCTAAAATTTATGGCAGCAAAAGTTATATTAGTGGGGTTGAGGGATGACTGTTGTAGGGTTAGCGTAGTGTGTGAAAGAGAATTGTCTTGGTGTACCTTGTGATAGACTGGGCTAGGATTATGTGAATGTCTCCTGATAAAGGATTTTAGTATCTTGGGGAAATATTAATACTTGTTTTGGGAGAGTATTTTCCATTTAGTTTTGTTTTGGTTTGATTTGAAGTGGAGTTCATCAGTCTATATTTGGAGTAAAGATGAGGGACATCATTAAAAAGGTTTGGTGCATGTGTAGAGAGATGGAGGAAGTATGAATAGGTGGCTGGGTCAGAGTAAGAGATATGTTGAGAGTTTTTATAAAGTCATCTTAGGATGACAAATGGCCCAGTAGCAGAAGAAGAATAGAGGATAAGCTGAGGAGTAGCTTGATTAAGTAAAGACATCTCTATGTTATAGTTGTCAGGTAATGGGGAAATAGGGATCAAGAAGGAAAAAGAAGTTGAAGAAGAGATGGCTATTTAGTAGTCCTGGAGTCTGCAAGCTGATTGTGGGTAGTTAGGAAAGATGTATTTTCTATGAAGGAAGAGAGTTAGATTGTCCTAGTATCTTCTCTGGAATGTAAGGAATAGAGGGCTTTAAAAAAACAGAGTATGGGAATGCAGTTAAACTAGGAAAAAGTGAATTTTTGGGGGGAAAAGTAGAAGATACAATGTAGAATAAATAAGTGCTGTTAGTGAGGGGTGTTACTATGAATGAATATAGTGCAAACCAGTATGGTTGGGCGAAAGGTAGTTGGGAATGGTGCTAAAAGATTAAATGGAGGTTGGCAATTAGGTAAAAAGAAACAGGAGTGTTAGTATGGTAGTAAGGTTGTTTAGGAGGGTTAGGGAATAGGAGTTACTAGTGAAAGGAAGTAGAAGAGGAGAGTAAGAGGGATGGGTTTGATTTGGGGGTAGGGTACGAGAACAAAGTGAAGCCGAGTGTAGCAGACTTCCACCATCAGGTCAAACTAGAACAGAGAGTAATCAGTTTACAGTCAATGCAAAGCAATTATCAGAGAAGTACAAAGTAGAACAGCTTTTATTTCATGTCCTGAATGCATAAACCTGTAAGCCAGGAAGACTAAGTAAACAACATATGGAGCATAAACTACTGATCAAGTGAAAGGACAGTGGCCAGCTTAGAAAACTGGTCCTTAGAGTGCAAGGACTACTCTTTTGGAGGGGGGAATGTTAAAGCCATTTTCCAGCATAGGCAGGTATTTGACTAGATGAAGTTATTACACAGCAACATTCTTCAAGTAAAATCTGCTTATAGTGTACAAACCAACCAAGTAAAACAGATGACAACGCAAAGCAGGAACCAGTCAAAGTGCAAATTTATTTACCGCTTTCGTCTCAACAGTACAAGAGACTTCTTCAGAATAAATTAACTTGAGAAGCAGCCATCTTATATGTACTTATAACCCTTCTAATTAAAACACCTATTAACAAAAAATTGCACATTTAAAGACACAGTGAACACACTTAAAAACGTCAAGTCAAAAATATACCCAAATACATTAAGAAACAGATTAAAACAAATGAACATCCAGATTTCACATAGGTATTACAATTCTGAGCTAACTTTTAATTTTAAAATGCTATGAATAGAACATTGTTCATTCAGGCCAGGGGGGGGGGGTACAACATTTAATCTCAACTGCCACTATAATTCTTTGAATTCTAAAAATTCAGGATACAAGCCACCCCTCTGTCCTAGATCAACGTCATCTATGACAACAGTTTTAAAAATGTGTTGCTTGTGTATTGACAAATGTCTAACCAAAGCATTATTCCTGCCCTGCTTTTGTATACAGTACATGTGTTGGTAAATTCTGGTATGAAATTAAAAGCCTCAGCTACTACAAGTTATTTCAATAATGAAACTAGTACAGAACGATAGTAGCATACATAAAATACTCTAAGCAGCCATTTGGTTTCGGTGATATAGCTTGCAGGGAAATGTCTTGCGAGCTACACGCCGTAACCCAAATACATCTGACCAGTGACGGATAAAGTTTTTCTTTGGACTGTTTTCAAGCTATAGGCCCCTTGCACACATTTTAGAACCACACATACATGTTTGTGTTCTTTGATTCACCTTCTTGGTTATATTAAATTTTATTAGGTTCATAGGTTCATAGGATGTTACTAGGCTATTGACCCAACTGTCTTTACAAGCCTAGCCGTTAAATCCCAATATAATACTAGATGAGAGATATCATCTATGCAGAAGATTTTTCTAGCAAGGAATACCCATGTCCAGGAGAGAAGCCAGGGCAATCCCCGGCAGAAATTTATGGTTTCCCATCCAGCCATCCAGGTTACACTTAAACAGGGTCATGGAGGTGCTCTGCTTGATATGGATTGGAAGCCTATGCAACTGTATCCATCTCTCCAGAAGGCCCTGTTTATGTCGCAGGCTAGATTGAGGTCCCTGTTACAGGTGACTCAAGTCCCATTTGACTTACGGATGTGCAGCATTTCCATTAGATTTTGTCAGAGATAGCTCTGTAAACCAGATATAAGTCACCTCTAAGTAGTCTACACACTACTGAGTACAATGACAATAGCGACTTCAGTCTGTCCAGATAAGACATGTGCTGGAGACCCTGAAGTTTCTTGGTTAGAAATCTCTGAGGTCTCTCAAGTTGCTGCAGGTGTCTGGTACTGTACATTCCAAAGGGAGCATTATATTCAATAGACCTGAAGAAGGTGAGTACAGGGGAGTTATAAGCTCTTTTGCTCTTGAGGCAATGCCTTTGCTAATCAGGTGAGCGATGTAGGATGTCTTCCTCACCACAGTAGACATGGTGGTCAAAGCTGAGGTCACAGTCAACTTGTGTTGCCAGGTCTCTCACTACATAATTGGTAGAGTATTATTGTTTATTTTATAATCAGCAAGGACATTGTTTTTACTGAAGGGAATGATGATGCATTTTTTAGTATTTAGCATAATGCCATGGCTTTGGCACCAATCATTGGTCTGTGTAAGCTCCTTTAGAAGTACACTGATATCACTAGAGAATTCAATGACAGCACCTAATTTGCAGTCATCCAAAAACTTGGTTAGCCACAGCCATTCCATTTTGGCCTGGACGTCTTAGAGGTATATGCCAAACAAGAGGAGGCCCAGCACTGAGCCTTGTGGGACTCCATTGGTGACAATTCTGCTGGTAGAAGTAAAGTCTCCCACTTTGACTGAGTGTTGTTGATCTGTGAGCCAGTTTGCAACCCACCCGAAACATAACAGTTGATATTCAACTAGGTTAGATTGTCAGTGATGCTCGAATGTGGGATAGTGTTGAAGGCCTTGGCCAAGTCAAGATAGGCTGTGTGCACGGCTTTTCCCTTGTCTATGGCTCTGGTCACTTCAAAGAAGTCCACCAGGTTTAACAGGCATGATCTGTCCTTGACAAAACTGAACTGGGACAGATCCAAGGTTTGGAGGTCACCTATATCCGTATTTATGAGGTCCATGATGATTCATTCCATTGCTTTACAGATGAGGCTGTTTAAACTTAAGGGCCTATAGTTACCTGGGTCTGTTGTCAAGCTGCCCTTGTACAAGGGAATAATAGTCACTGTTTTCCATTCACTGGGGATAAAACCAATACTCAGGCTGTGATTGAATAGAGTGCCTAATGGAGTAGCTAGCTCTTGTTTTAGAACATTAAGAATGCAGTCCTATGGAGGTTGTGTTCTTAGCCTCGGAGAGAGCATTGATGACTTGCTCTTTGAAGATGCAGGGGAGAGGAAATGATGAAGACATGGTTTGTGGTAGGCCTGGAGAGGATGGGGGGTGAAATTTTCACCAAACCTGTCTGCTAGCAGGTTTGCAATTTCAGCAAGGTCAGTGTGTGTGATGCCATACACAATTAGTTCAGCACACATCTGAGTCTTATCTTTTAAGTTGCAGACTTAGCTGAATTAAGCCTTGTGGTTATCCTTGGCTATGGTTGCTAAATGTTTCTCATAGTTGCTCTTTGAAGGTTTTATGAGTTGTCTTATTTGCTTGTTCAGACTGATGATGGTACTCTTCCAGTTCTGGGATCTCACTTTTGTATTTTTAGACAGCAGCTTCTTTCGCTTATTGTATAATTTATTAATACTAGACATCTACCAGGATGGTTTGCTTTTTTCTTGAGGATCTTGCTTTAATCCTATCTGGCACAGCTGTATCTACACATCTGTGTAGGTGTTTATACAGGGCATCAGTGTATACCTTAGTATAGCCGTCACTGCCATCCGTGGAAAGTGAAGCTTGTAAGTCGATTATACCTTCCCTTAGGAGGTTATAGTTAGCTTTGGTGAAGTTTTTTAGCCTGACGTCTCCTTTGGGGAGTTTTGGTGGTATTACTACTTCAAAAATGACTGATTTATGGTTGGATTCTTCAGAATAAATTAACTTGAGAAGCAGCCATCTTATATGTACTTATAACCCTTCTAATTAAAACACCTATTAACAAAATATTGCACATTTAAAGACACAGTGAACACACTTAAAAACGTCAAGTCAAAAATATACCCAAATACATTAAGAAACAGATTAAAACAAATGAACATCCAGATTTCACATAGGTATTACAATTCTGAGCTAACTTTTAATTTAAAAATGCTATGAATAGAACATTGTTCATTCAGGCCGGGGGGGGGGGGGTACAACATTTAATCTCAACTGCCACTATAATTCTTTGAATTCTAAAAATTCAGGATACAAGCCACCCCTCTGTCCTAGATCAACGTCATCTATGACAACAGTTTTAAAAATGTATTGCTTGTGTATTGACAAATGTCTAACCAAAGCATTATTCCTGCCCTGCTTTTGTATACAGTACATATGTTGGTAAATTCTGGTATGAAATTAAAAGCCTCAGCTACTACAAGTTATTTCAATAATGAAACTAGTACAGAACGATAGTAGCATACATAAAATACTCTAAGCAGAGTAATAAACCAACACAACTATATCCCAGAGTAGACTGTAAGGCTAGTAAGAACTATGGTAAGAATACATAAAATAGTCTAAAGCACAAATAATCACAACATTTTCACAAAACAAAAATAACTAGAGAGAATCAAAAAGTAGAAAACATTAATAATAAAAGGAGATTATACAGCAATAATAGGAATTTCACATATCAATTTGCAGTGATTTTTGGAATATTCTAGAGGTCACAGGAATAGATATGGGCAAAAGTAGAAGACATTAAAAAAGATGATTTGAAATTATACAGCAATAGCAGGAATTACAAACATCTATTTAGAGTGATTTTGGAATATTCTATAGGTTCCAGGGACAGATATAAGCAGTAAATGTTTAATAGTGTAGAAGAAAGAAATCCATTTGGTAGAGAGTTAGTTATGAGAGGGAGGAGAGTAAGTTAAAGAGAAGTCTACGTAATAGGTGAACTGGAAGATAGTACAGAGTGTATGGATAAGGAGACAAACATATGTGATGACAAGTAAAAGAGTTTACAAAGTATAGTAGAGAAAATAATTAAATACTGCCACCATAAAGATGAATTTTTATTGAACAGTTCTGTTGCTTCTAATTCTTTGTTAGCACATGCTGTTCTGGTATGAACATTTGTTTGTACTTAGTATATAACCTCACATTCTCAGCAGTACTTTGGATGCTACCATTGTTTTTGTGCAGAAAGTTGGAGTGCAACCTTTCAGAACTTTTTTTTTTTTTTTACAGACAGGAAGTTGGAGAAAGACAATTATGAGATCTTTGTTTAATGCTGTCCAATTCTATGAAGCTTACACAGATTTAACATAATCAAGAACAAAGTAAAAAAAAGTAGTAAAATTGTCAGGAGAATGAAGACAGATATTGGTAAAGCTGTCAGGTTAGGGTCAGAATAATTGTTTTACTGCTAAATTATTGTGTCATTAGATCTAATTTTGCTTCCATGATTTCTAATGAATTTGTGAGACTACATTGTTCTACTACTACAGAACATTCACAATCATTATGAGAATGGTTGTACTTTTTCACTAGAGTGTTTTAACAATGAAGAAAAGTAAAAGTTAAAAAGAAAAAGTTGTTAACATAGCAGGTCTTAAACATTTGTATTAAGGAGTATCCATAAGCTCATAGGTTAGTACTAGGCTAGCTGCCCTTGTGGGTAATTTTAAGCCCAGCCAGTTACCCCATGTGAGAATCAAACCCTGCATCTTGTGTCTGTAAGGTAAAACACCTTAACCATTATGTCATTCTCTCACTCTTCACATCTCTTCTTTATTTGCCTCTTTTTGGGAATATTATTTTTATTATTGTATGTTCAGTTTGTCAGTTTGACTACAAAAGGTATATGAAGTAGTTGCATATCCTATTAAATGTAATGATTTTATCACCCTAGTTGAAATGATGCAGGAATGGTGTAATATATTTGAATGATGGGCTGTAGTTAATAAATGCTCTTTGAAAGGTAAAAAAATTATCACATTCTTTCATTACAGCTTTTAGCCAAAGATCCAGAGTGCCGTGCTTCCAGAGTCTCAGATATCCAAAGTGTTCCATACTTAGCCGATGTAAACTGGGATGCTGTGCTAATGAAAACAGTTCCTGCAGGCTTTGTACCAAATGTAAGTTCTACTCTTAATGTAAGTTACAGCCTATGCCTGTATCATTGGAGACATACAAAGAGAGGTAGACTCAAGTATCATAAAAGTTAATTTGGTGAACCTAACAAAGAAGATGAAACTATCGATTGAGCAATAAGGAATATTTACTTCAAAAAGACAATATTTAGTCATTTGGCTGCTTAGTTTAACATCCTGCTGCATAACATTGGCATTTGGTGATTTCTTGTTAAAAATTGTTTCCAACTATATGGACTTAGCAATTTTAGTGACAGCAATTGGAGCTCTGCCATTCTGAATTCCCTATTCAGCATACCTGCGCTGTCTTGGGGTTTGGCTAAAGATATCAGATCGTGTTTTTGTGTATTTGTTGCTTATTTGATTCATTTTTAATCTGTGTGGTTTATCAGAGATTAGGAGTGACAGTGGTTTAGAGACTACTGTTTGAGCTTGCTATTATCATGTACAAACACTGCATCTACAGAGTTGTATCTGACCTTGGTCTGATGTTTTCTAAGTGTCTTTATTTTGGCTGACTGCCTGGAAAGTTTTTAGAACTCACCATTGTACTGGGAACTACTGTATTACGTCTGAACAGATCTCTGAATAAGTCCTACATGCAGATTCAGCTTGCTTTACTTCATAATTTATATGTCCAAATATTGGGTCTGTTTTTCTGCCTGACTGCTGGTGTTTTAAATATAAATTATTTTGGGGTTAGTAATTAATTTGTCAGTCCAAAGGCAGACAGTATTTTGTTTTGTCATAGTATGTTTTTTTGGGATTCACTATACAATCTCGAAATACTGAAATGTCGAATTTGAGTATTCCGAGACTGAATACTCGAAAAACCACATACACGAAAACCCACAATCACGAATACTACAATCGCGACCATTCACACACACACACACAAACCAGGACATAATCACACACACACATACACCTACCTAACTAAACAAACATAACACACACAAACACACTTAACCTACCTATAAGAAGGGGGCCAAGCCCCCCTGCACCCCCCACCCCCCTACTTATATATTCTAACTCCAAGGCGGACTAAACACACAAACACACAAAAAACACCACCGCACACACTCACACACACTAAAATCCCTACCCATTATCCTCAAACACACAACACTTACCTGAAACCCCAGATAAATCGACAAACTGCAGCACACGTCACAAACGCGACACCACAATAGCGTCAGATTTGACATTTGCGGATTCAAGATAGTGTAGTTTCGGTTAACTGCACTTTCCACTATTCGGTCTCGACGTACTGAATTTCGACATTTCAGTACGTCGAGATTGTCTAGTGTATCCACCATTGTTTGAGCTTTTCTTTTAACAATGTACCTCAATAGAGTGTTGTGTAAACAACGTTTATTCTTTGATATTGTATGACTAATGCATAATGTCTTATTTACAGGACCTCCTTCTACTGGTCTATCCCCTCTAATACCTTAGGCTTCCTGCTGTTAGTTTTTATTTCTGTGAAAAGAATCATATATTAAAACAACATATGTGTAGTTGCTGGAAATGTTCCAGGTGTGTAGAGTACTGACCATCAAAGATTATTGAATGCCCTGAAGATGTATGTTTTGATGACCAGTCAGTGCCTTAGAGGGAAACATTACATTGATAGAATTTTTATCTTAGGTAACATACACAGAGAACCTGCTTTTCTAATAGGACAAATATCATGCAACAATCAAGTATTATCTCTGTCCTACTCTGCAAAGTTGATCTGGCATTTACCACAGGCATCTGGATGAACGAAAATGTCAGTCTATGCCTTATGGCTCCAGTGTCCAGTGTACAGACATAATCTGCGGTTGGGTTATGATTTGTTGCCACTATATGTCATTACTGGACAAGGTTAAGCCTGGAGTTCCCAAATCCTTTGAGTTTGTCACAGCAACAAGAGCAAGTTGTGAATTCCCGCTCATCTAAGTTCTTCCTGGTTGTAGGAATATGCCTTTACCAGACTTCACAGGCTTCCTTGTTTGAGTTATTGGAATTGGGTGACTTCAACAGCTGGACTGAAAACAAGCCTATGTCTCTTATTAGTGAATACTTCCATGTTATGAGGGGGTTTTAACTTTGCTCAGGTAACTTCCACTGTATCTCATAAATTTTTGTCCTTACTCTGTACTTGGTTTTCCATTTTGGTGTTTCCAACTTTGACCTGGTGGTGAAAACTGTCACATGTTCAGATCATTACCTTTTTCAGTTTTTGAGTGCTTTAACCCTGTTAGCCCCTAATCCTAAGCTGGTGAAGTAAAGGAATTCTAGTGCTGTAATTATTGGTAAGTTTGCTTCTGCTTTCCACTATTTCCACTTAGTGCACAGTGCTGATAAACCTGATTAATTACTGGTGGGCTACAGCAGGGCTATTGTGTATTTTCTGGATCTGATCACTCCATCACATTTAGTCCCTTAGTGTCTAAATCTACACGAACTGTGGTTGATGATGACAAACAGGAAATGAGAAGGCAAGGACAGAGCCTTCAGCTGAAATAAAGGGGTTCCAGCGTGTAGCTCACAAGACATTTCCCTGCGAGCTACATCGCCAAAACCAAATGGCTGCAGCAGCACTTTGCCATAGTGCAATATGGCTGAAAAGCATAGCCACTGCAGCTGTAAACTATGAACAGAAATATTATACCTGGTGGCGATCCTTACAGACAGCTGCCCGGCTGTATTCAAGCAGAGACAGCCATACTAGATGTGTCACACATTCCTTATTCTCATTCAAGGAATGCATGTATTGAATTATTTATTTATTTCACTGTCAGACGTCTGACAATAAAATAAATAAATAATGAAATAAATACATTCCTTGAATGAGAATAAGGAATGTGTTACACATCCAGTATGGCTGTCTCTGCTTGAATACAGCCGGGCAGCTGTCTGTAAGGATCTCCACCAGGTATAATATTTCCGTTCATAGTTTACAGCTGCAGCGGCTATACTTTTCAGCCATATTGCACTACGGCAAAGTGCTGCTGCAGCCATTTGGTTTCGGTGATATAGCTCGCAGGGAAATGTCTTGCGAGCTACACGCCGTAACCCAAATACATCTGACCAGTGACGGATAAAGTTTTTCTTTGGACTGTTTTCAAGCTATAGGCCCCTTGCACACATTTTAGAACCACACATACATGTTTGTGTTCTTTGATTCACCTTCTTGGTTATATTAAATTTTATTAGGTTCATAGGTTCATAGGATGTTACTAGGCTATTGACCCAACTGTCTTTACAAGCCTAGCCGTTAAATCCCAATATAATACTAGATGAGAGATATCATCTATGCAGAAGATTTTTCTAGCAAGGAATACCCATGTCCAGGAGAGAAGCCAGGCAATCCCAGGGAGAAATTTATGGTTTCCCATCCAGTCATCCAGGTTACACTTAAACAGGGTCATGGAGGTGCTCTGCTTGATATGTATTGGAAGCCTATTCCAGAGGAGTGGCAACTGTATCCATCTCTCCAGAAGGCCCTGTTTATGTTGCAGGCTAGATTGAGGTCCCTGTTACAGGTGACTCAAGTCCCATTTGACTTACGGATGTGCAGCATTTCCATTAGATTTTGTCAGAGATAGCTCTGTAAACCAGATGTAAGTCACCTCTAAGTAGTCTACACACTACTGAGTACAATGACAATAGCGACTTCAGTCTGTCCAGATAAGACATGTGCTGGAGACCCTGAAGTTTCTTGGTTAGAAATCTCTGAGGTCTCTCAAGTTGCTGCAGGTGTCTGGTACTGTACATTCCAAAGGGAGCATTATATTCAATAGACCTGAAGAAGGTGAGTACAGGGGAGTTATAAGCTCTTTTGCTCTTGAGGCAATGCCTTTGCTAATCAGGTGAGCGATGTAGGATGTCTTCCTCACCACAGTAGACATGGTGGTCAAAGCTGAGGTCACAGTCAACTTGTGTTGCCAGGTCTCTCACTACATAATTGGTAGAGTATTATTATTTATTTTATAATCAGCAAGGACATTGTTTTTACTGAAGGGAATGATGATGCATTTTTTAGTATTTAGCATAATGCTATGGCTTTGGCACCAATCATTGGTCTGCGTAAGCTCCTTTAGAAGTACACTGATATCACTAGAGAATTCAATGACAGCACCTAATTTGCAGTCATCCAAAAACTTGGTTAGCCACAGCCATTCCATTTTGGCCTGGACGTCTTAGAGGTATATGCCAAACAAGAGGAGGCCCAGCACTGAGCCTTGTGGGACTCCATTGGTGACAATTCTGCTGGTAGAAGTAAAGTCTCCCACTTTGACTGAGTGTTGTTGATCTGTGAGCCAGTTTGCAACCCACCCGAAACATAACAGTTGATATTCAACTAGGTTAGATTGTCAGTGATGCTCGAATGTGGGATAGTGTTGAAGGCCTTGGCCAAGTCAAGATAGGCTGTGTGCACGGCTTTTCCCTTGTCTATGGCTCTGGTCACTTCGCAAAGAAGTCCACCAGGTTTAACAGGCATGATCTGTCCTTGACAAAACTGAACTGGGACAGATCCAAGGTTTGGAGGTCACCTATATCCGTATTTATGAGGTCCATGATGATTCATTCCATTGCTTTACAGATGAGGCTGTTTAAACTTAAGGGCCTATAGTTACCTGGGTCTGTTGTCAAGCTGCCCTTGTACAAGGGAATAATAGTCACTGTTTTCCATTCACTGGGGATAAAACCAATACTCAGGCTGTGATTGAATAGAGTGCCTAATGGAGTAGCTAGCTCTTGTTTTAGAACATTAAGAATGCAGTCCTATGGAGGTTGTGTTCTTAGCCTCGGAGAGAGCATTGATGACTTGCTCTTTGAAGATGCAGGGGAGAGGAAATGATGAAGACATGGTTTGTGGTAGGCCTGGAGAGGATGGGGGTGAAATTTTCACCAAACCTGTCTGCTAGCTGGTTTGCAATTTCAGCAAGGTCAGTGTGTGTGATGCCATACACAATTAGTTCAGCACACATCTGAGTCTTATCTTTTAAGTTGCAGACTTAGCTGAATTAAGCCTTGTGGTTATCCTTGGCTATGGTTGCTAAATGTTTCTCATAGTTGCTCTTTGAAGGTTTTATGAGTTGTCTTATTTGCTTGTTCAGACTGATGATGGTACTCTTCCAGTTCTGGGATCTCACTTTTGTATTTTTAGACAGCAGCTTCTTTCGCTTATTGTATAATTTATTAATGCTAGACATCCACCAGGATGGTTTGTTTTTTTTTCTTGAGGATCTTGCTTTAATCCTATCTGGCACAGCTGTGTCTATACATTTGTGTAGATGTTTATACAGGGCATCAGTATATACCTTAGTATAGCCGTCACTGCCATCCGTGGAAAGTGGAGCTTGTAAGTCGATTATACCTTCCCTTGGGAGGTTATAGTTAGCTTTGGTGAAGTTTTTTAGCCTGACTTCTCCTTTGGGGAGTTTTGGTGGTATTACTACTTCAAAAATGACTGATTTATGGTTGGATTTAACTAGTGTAGGTCCTATACTTGCATCAATCACTAATATTGGTAAGAATCAAGTAATATTGGAGCCCACTGTGGGGTGATGCACATTTGTTCCAGGGCATTTGAGTTAACAAAGTCCAGGAACTTTTGTGCGAGTGAGTTTGGGCTCATGTTAAGTTTCCCAATTAATGGAAGGATATTTGAAGCCACCAGTTATTAGGATATTAGGTTGTACCTTAATTGTCCCAAGTCAGTCTAAATAAGCTGTGGGGACATCTTGGTTTATAAAAGGGGACCTGTAATTACCGATGACCTGAAGGGGGGGTCTTACTCACAGTAATTTGGACTTGGAGTTAGCCTGAAAGTAGCTCCACGGAGTTTTCTTGTCAAACCAGTCTAAAGGTATAATTATCTTTAATGAAAATAGATACTCCACTTCCCTTGATTCTCACACTTTCAGCTTGTGTTCTGAAAGTGTGGAAGGCATCTTAGCCTTGCAAGGCTGGGTATTTTCTGTGGCCTTGAGCCAGGTTTCTGTAATTGTACAGATGTCAGCATCTTCCAGGGAGAAGAGTGCTTCCAGAGAGTACAGTTTCTGATTTAAACTCCTAGTGTTTAGCAGCATGACCCTTCATTTCTTTCCATTTGATATTTTCATGTCTGGAATTTTGTTCTTGTGACCTTGTCTAAAAAATGCATTATGGGGGAGGCAAGTGCCTTAGCCAGCAACAGAAAGCCTAGAGGTGCCAGGTGAAGACCATCTCTGGCAAAGCAACGTGGACTATCCACCATGTCATCCCAGGCTGACAGGAACTGGATCCCCTTAGTATGTTACCAGAAACTAAGCCAATTATTGAAGTCAATTAATTTTCTGTTTATATTGTGGTATCATCCTAGGTGAGGGTAAAATGCTGCTCAAAGCTAGATACATACCTGCCTGAGACACATATTCAGAGAGCTCAGTCATGTGTCTGTTTATATAGTCCAGAGAGTTACATCTCAAGTCATTCACACTAACATAAACTATGACGGAGTCATAATGATACTTGTTGTTGAGAGACTTGAATGCATGTATGATCTGGTGAATCCTTACACTAGGCACACAGCTGACTGTATCCTTCTCCTTGTTCAACCTGGTGAGTGGGGCATCTGTATGTCTCACTATAGAGTCACCTATAACTAAAACATTTGGAATAGTTGTGCATTGCCTTAAGGGATTATTTGGTGAGACACAGGAGATAGTGTTTTTATGTGTATTGGGTGCTTTGGGTGTTGTGTTAGGTGTAGCATGTTTGTGTTTTGGAGGTCTCTGGTGTTTAGGTAGGTTTCTGGAGAGTACCTCTGCATATGAAGGTTTATGTGTTGGGTGCATATTACAAATATGAGTGATGGAGAGTGAGCTGACTACCTGTTTAGTGTTGCTGTTCTGGGTGCAAGAGAATAGTGATTCCAGATTCTTAGTATAGGAGCATCTCTCACAAATTGTACTTGAGTGATTTATGAGTAAGGGGTTGTTGGTGTTCATGATGGAGTTCTGCCTCAAAAAAAAAAACATGTCCACCAGGCTGGTAGGAGAAACAGAGGGAAACTGACAGTCCATAATGCAAGGTTTGAACCTGGTATCTTAGCAGATAAGGAGTAAAAGATGGGGGTATCAGGCAGTTTTGAACATTTTCCAGTAAACAATCTAACAAAACATATGACCCAATGATGACAAAACTGCTCATTTCAGAACTTATCAACCATGAAATGCCACTGAAACTTCTGTCCTTACAAATCTTCAGTATCAGTCAATATGCACAATCTCTGCAGAAGTAAAAGTTAATTCCACATTAAAAATATATTTAACTAATGAAGAGGTTGCTGCTAGAAAACAACTTTATATTTCATTCTTTCATCTACAAATTTAGTGCCTGATATCCTTGAAGAGTAGACTGCCTATGTTACATTAAAAAATTGGTAAGCTGGCAATATTGCAATAGGGAATGGATGTCAAACCAACAACAGGTTCATAGTTACTAGACATCTCATCCAAAGGAGGGCACACTCAGGACTGCAGTGCATCCACCCTTTAAAGTACAACACAGTATCAACAATCCAGCTAAATGCTGTGGAGTAGAATCACCAGCATTCTACAGCAAAAGCAAGTATGTTACCTGTTGTTCTATGACCATTTGCTAAACAAAACAGTTGCACATTCAAAAGAGACTTAGCATGAGCAGCAATAAACTTCTCTTTTCTGAAAGCTTACAGTTCTGTGGAAATGCACTGAAGCTCACAATTCTTTGAAAATGCACAGAAGCTTACAGTTCCTTAAAAATACATTCAAACTCAATTAATTGAAAAAGTACCAAAATTCACTTTTTTAATAGTTTGGTAGTTGGTGTAGAGGATTCAGGCACTTGTTTCCTGTAACTAACATATAGGGTTTGAGCCTAAGGAAGTTGACTAACCTGTTATCCCTAACTAGGACATTACACACACAATTTCTGATGGTGGTAGCATTAAATTCTGCTCACAGAATGTGTAATTATGTTTAAACATAATTGTTGTTATAGCAGAAGGATTTTGCAGACCGGAACCTCTGGTGTGTGATAATAATATTGCTGAGAATTGGAGAGTATTTGAACAAGAATATGATATTTTCATGCAGGGTGCTTTTTCTGATAAAGACATACTTACAAAGGCATTCATACTTTTTAATTTAGCAGGCTCAGAAGACACTGAGAGGGAATGATTATTTGTGTATGCACCTGCCATGTATGCAAGAGAGAGGGAGAATGAGAATTGCCGTACTGCGATACAGGGTGAAATGTGGGAAGACCCCAAGTGCTTAAAGCATAAATTTAAAGAAATGTGTAACCCTCAAATGAATAATGTAATGGAAAGGCACATATTTTACACAAGAAATCAAAGCCTGGTGAAGCTATAGCAACACATATTACTGACCTGAGAAATAAAGCAAAAACATGTAGATTTGGTGATTTGCGAGATGAGTTGATAAAGGACAGACGTGTGTGGTGTTAATGATGCAGTGTGAAAGATTTTGCTTTGAGATAGTGATTTAACATTGATCAAAGCCATAGAGATTTGTCAAATATACAAGCTTACAGAAAAGCACACAGACATGCTTACAAATGAGAAAATTATGCATGCTGTCGCTCATACATTGTCTACTAGTGCGAATGTTGATAGTATGAGGCACAAAGCTAAGATGAACAAAAGATATAAGCAGAAGAAGTTGGCAGTACTCAATTTTAACCATAAACAAAATGAGGCAGCTACAGGTAATGTTACTGTTAATTGCCATAATTGTTGAGACAACCATGAACCTAAATGAGAAAAGTGTTTAGCTTTTGGTCAGCAATGTCACAAATGTAAAAAGTGGAATCATTTCAAAAGGCTTTGCAAGTCTAGAGTACCACAATCTTTTATTAAAAGACAACATCTGAAGAATCAAGTTGATCAGTTAGAAAGCCACATGCAAACTTTTTATGTTGATGGTGTATCTGTGATTGATGAAACTGATAGTCTACTGTGTTATCAGTTGTCGGCAAAGAGCAAAATATTTTGTACTGTTTGGATTAATGGGAAACCTGTAGAGCTTAAAATGGTTACTAGATCCAAGTGCAATGTTATATCAGCACAAATGTTTGCCAAGGTAAAAGTGGTGAAAAACTTGATTCAGCAGTGTGCAAAACGTTTGCTTATGGTGGTGAAGAGATTCAGACTGATGGTGCAGTAGTTTTTACATGGCAGTCTGCTAGGAACAGCTATGAGTTGCAGTTTTACATAGTCAAAAGACACGTCAGTCATTGTTAGGCCTTAAAGATAGTTTGAGACTGGGACTGATTTCATATAATAAGGAGGTCCACCATATAAGTCTGAACAACCACAATAGTTTTACACAGAATATTTTTCATGAATATGCTGATATTTTCAAAGACGAGCTTGGCACGCTACCAGTCACATATTCCCTGAGGTTAAACCATGAAGTAAGCCCAGTTGTCCGACCAGCAAGGAAGATTCCAGTAGCAATGCAGAGTAAAATAAAAACAGCATTAGACAAAATGGTGAATTCCGGTGTGATAACTCCAGTAAAAGAACCGACTGAATGGGTATCCTTCATGGTCATAGCTCATAAGAAAAGCTAAGATGATATTCGAATTTGTATTGATCCGAGAGACTTAAACAAAGTGCTTAAATGTCCTCATCATCTGATGCGCACAGTAGAAGAAGTAGCAACTCTAATGCCGAATGCCACTATTCTTTCAGTCTTAAAAAGTTCATTTTGGCAGATTTTGCTGGATTGCAAATCTTCATTGTTAACTACTTTCAGTATGCCACGTTGCAGGTACAGATTTTTGAGAATGCCATTTGGGATAAAGTCTGCCAGTGAAGTCTTTCAGCACGCAATGGAACACATTTTTTCCAGTTATCCATGTGCTATCATAGTTGACAACATTAGTATTGGGGGCAGTGGTGAGGACGAATACGATAGAGATCGTAAAAACATTCTAGACAGTGCACATGAAGTCACTCTTAAACTGAATCCTCAGAAATGTAAATTGAAGCTGAGAGAAGTTACTTATGTTGGTCATTTGTTTACTAGTGCTGGCTTACAACCAGATCCGTCTAAGCAAGCTGCAATTCTTGAGATGCCAGTTCCAGTCAGTGTCACATTTTTACAATGTTTCCTTGGTATGGTCAACTACTTAGGAAAATTCATCCCAGACCTGAGTGAGCTTTTGACACCGTTGCATAAGCTGACACACAAAAATGTAAACTGGTCCTGCTTAGAATAACACCAAAGAGCATTTGAAGTTTTGAAGCAGAATATTACCAGTCCACCCACTTTGAGATACATTAGATCCAACCTTTCCTTTCCCTGTTTTAAAAAGGAGCTTAAATCCCACCTACTAAACCTGAAATTATGCCATTGCCTTGACCACATGTATTCTTAGTCTGTCCTACTGTATAACCTGTTGCATCTCCTAACTTTCTTTCTCTGTTAGTAACTTCTGCTTAAACTAACCTCCTAAACCCTCAGCTCTACTACTATAACCCTACTATAGCCCCCTCCTTTCTCTCCCCCCTCGCATTCTCCACACTATTTTATCTTTTTCCCCCTACTTCCTATCAATGTTTGTACATTTTTCTTCTTTTGAATAACGATTATCTTTTTGTTTTTACTCTCATATGTAGTAAATTTAGACCACTGCTATCAGTGCAACCCTTAATGTTCATAATTTTTTCTTTTGTTTTTCTCTTTATAATTAATTTTGTATATGCATTGTTATTTTTAATAGTTTTTGTCCTGTTTGTTTATCTATGCTTATGTTTGCTGGGCTTTTTCCCCTTGGGTCTCCACTGAAAATGGGCTGCTTAGTATCAATGCAATGCAAATAATTAATATCCTTTTCTTTTCTACAATTATTTTGTATTGTGATTGTTACTTAATATTTGTATATTGTCACTTTATTTTACTTACGTTTGCTGGGGCTTTTCCCCTCAGGTCTCCACTGAAAATGGGTTTGTTTGCAAACTCAGTTTGACTAACCTAACAAATGTGAAATAAATAAATAAAAATATTATGATGTTAACAAACCTGTAACTCTTTTTTGTGATGCTTCAAAGTATGGTCTTGGTGCAACATGTCTTCAAGAAGACATACCAGTAGCCTATGCATCCAGGACTTTAACCCAAACTGAGATGCAGTATGCACAAACTGAAAAAGAGTTTTTGTCAGTAATGTTCGCATGTTCGAAGTTCAGTGATTTCATTTATAGCAAACCTGTTCAAATAGAGACTGATCACCAACCTCTAGTAACAATTCTAAAAAAACTCAATACATTAAGCCTCAGCACATCTGCAATGCATGATGTTAAAATTGCAAAAGTACAGTTTCAATATTCTCTATAAAAAAGGCAAATATTTATACCTTGCAGATGCTTTGTCAAGAGCACCCAGACAATCAACAGAACAGCTTGACAATGAGAAACCAGTCATGGAAGTCAAAAATTTTTCCTCATCACATTTTGATCAACTTAGACAAAACACAGCTTCAGACCCTGTTCTTCAGAAGTTGATGTTATCAATCAAGGATGGGCAGTGCAACAAACCAGTCTACCACTTGATGTCCAGAAATATTTTCCTTACCCAAATGAGCTCATGATGGAAGATGGTATCATCATGAAAAGTCCAAAGTAGTTATTCCTTCAGTGTTGCAACAGGAATATTTCAAAATCTTACATCGTGGACACCCGGGTACCAATTCTACCAAAAGAAGGGCAAGAAGCATATTATTTTGTCCTTCTATGTCAAAACATATAGAGAATGAAACTCTAGCATGTTTTATTTGCAATAGTACTAAACCGCACCAACAAAAAGAACCAGATTCCTGAACTACCATGGTTGACAGCTGCTACTGATATTTCCGAATGGAATGGTCAACATTACTTAGTGTTAGTAGACTCTTATTCAAATTGGTTTGAAATTGACTTTCTTCCTAATCTAACATCCAGCACTGTCATTACAAAATTGAAGAGACATTTTTCTGTGCATGGTAGTCCACATAAAGTTGTATCTGACAATGATACACAGTTTACATGTCAGCAGTTCAAGAAATTTGTTGAGGCTTGGGAATATCCATGTTACTAGTAGTTCTGAGTATCCGCAGTCCAATGGATTAGCTCAGCATGCATTCCAAAGTATGACATTTTTGTCAGAGAAATTTAAAAGAGATGGTACCAAAGTTTTCCTTAACCTTCTCAATCTCAGAAGCATTCTCTGAGATAACTTGCTTGGTTCACCTGCTCAGAGATTAATGTCTAGACAGATGAGAACAACCTTACCAATTAGTAAACAACTATTGATTCCAAATGCAAAGAACAACAAAGTGATCAAAACTTAACTTTTGAAGAAACGTCAGTCATGAAAGTCATACTATGATAAATCTAGCAAACCTGTTAAACCACTAAGACAAGGAGATACCATAAGGATGCAAACAACCAAAGGATACAACCAAGTGGGTATTATCAAAAATGTTTGTGAGGAACTGAGGTTTTACATTGTTCAATCAGAGGGAATGGAATCTAGAAGAAACTGAAGGCATATACTTCCAGTTTTGGAACCAGTGACACAGCAGGTTGCCTGTGCCAAGACTGTATTTCTCAGAGCAACCTTACACTTGTTCCCATTTTGCAGGAAAATGTACTTTCCTTGAATTATCCTGATGTTATATTACAGAGACGAAAGCACTTGATGAACTTGTGGATTTAATTTAGATTTTTTTATTTTGTATTGTCTTCTACAGTATTAAAAGTGAATTCTTATTTATTAATTATTCATCTGGACTCATATTTTTTTGGTTGCGGATATTTTTATCTGGTTTATTGGTCTTTTCGTTTATTTCTGTGCGGACATGTCTTCCAAGAATCAAGAAATTGAGTCACAGCAATCAGTATTCTCACAGCTGTCTGGACAGTCTGTTAAGAATATTTTAGCCCAGCTTGAACATCTAACACAAAGACTAGATCGGATTGAGCATGCCCAGATGACGTCAGCTCTGAATAGAGGATGTACTCAGAAAGTATTAGTGTCCGGCACGAACAGGGCAAGTAATGCGAGTCCTGTTCAACAGCTGCTTCATGACACGGACCTGGACATAGGTCATGGAATACAGAATAATATGAATTTGAACAACCAGTGGGTTGTAAGTAGTTTAAATAGACCCCATTTATTGAATGTAGCTACCGTCAATCAGCAGCTTATGAATGAGGCAAATGTGGTTATGCAGAACGGACCAGGAGGTGCTAGAATTGAACCGAATGGCCCAATAAGAATGATCAAATGGTTGGAGCATAATCCGGGCCTTACCATCAATGAAACTGTAAGTGCCTTCCACTTATACAAGCAACCTCCAAAAACTAGATCAATTACTTTTAAAGATAAAAAGCTACAATTAGATAATACTTATTTTAAGGAATGTTTGAGACTGAAACTTGTCCCTAAGGGTTTGCGTATGTGGCACTTTCCCACGGGTTTGGTAGCTAACTCTATTCTACATAAAGAACTTATCTTGATGTTTGACAGACACGGCTCTGAGTACATGGAGCTAGTTGTCAAACATAATGGAATTTTGTTAACTAAATTAATGAAAGAAGCAACTGACTTGGATACTAAAATTGTTGATGATGTTGTACATGAAGAGAATTTGTTTGATTACAACCGTATTTCTAAGAGTATTGAACATGAAATTATTTCTATAAAGAATAGAAAAATGAAGAAAATTGAAAGGGACATGGCCCAGTATGAGGGAAATATGTCCTACCCTCAACCTCCTAGGTCTCAAGCATGGAATAGTAACTCTAATCCAAATTCTATGCTAGGCAATACTAATAGCCAAGACTCTTGTTTAGATCAAGAGAATTTTCCTCCATTGAGGAGGTCCGAGAAACTGAGGGACAGGTACAACCAGGACGTTCACGGACAAGGAGCACATCCCATGAACAGAGGCCAAGGGGGCCAGGCAACATATCGGTGGGGGGGAGGGGAGGGCATAGGGGTTGGAACTAACTGTAGAAGACTATAAAGAATGTTCTGTTCTTAAAAACTCTAAGGGGGACTTCATTGTGTTCAATTTTTCTTCTTTACATATTGACGTCAATGATTGTGATTTATTAGCCAAAGGTTTGAAAATTGTCCCTGTCAAAAATTGTGATATAGCTCACTCACTTGAGGATTTAAGACATTTTGTAAGGAAATTGAATTTAAATGTTTTATTTAAGTCTGTTGAACATGTAAGTAACCCCTTACATATCTCCAGTACCTATAATCCACCTGTACATCCATCTTTAATGACCTTTGGAAAACTATGTGAAATTGATTTTAGGAAAATACCTATGAATGTTTCTAGTTTCAATCTTAGTAAGGGTGAGTTGGATGGTTTGGCTAATTTTAAGATGAATAAGGATGTTAGAGTCATCAAACCAGATAAAGGTGGGGGTATCGTAATAATGGATGTGAGTGACTATGAAACACGAATGAGAAATGTCTTGGATGGTGATTCATATAGAAAGATTTCCTTAAATGAACTGAATGGGACTTACAATAGAATTCAGAATGAACTTAATGATCTGTTCATTGAAGGTTTGATTTCTATTGACAAATTTAACTTTCTGTCTGTGTCTCACCCAAGGACTCCATGCATTTTTGGCTTACCAAAAATGCATAAAAGTATTATAGACACTCCAATGCGTCCAATTGTGGATGGTCTGGGTTCTATTATGTACCCTTTAGCCAAGTACCTGGATATTAAATTGAAGCCACTTCTTGCAGATGAACCAAACCTGTGTAAGGACGCATGGGACTTTCTATGAAGAGTCAATGAGTTGGAATTTCTGGAAACTGGGGTTTTTATGACTGCAGAAGATATATATACTTCGATTCCCCATGATATGGTGGTTGAATGGGTATGTAAGTATCTATTACAGAAGAGTGTGGCTCAGTCTAGTATTAATGTATATGAACAGCTTTTTGAATTGGTATTGAGAAACAACTGTATTTTCTTTCAGAATTAATTTTTCATCCAGACTGTGGGGGTAGCTATGGGATCCCCTTGTGAGGGCCTATATGCTAATATGGTTATGCTACAGTGGGAAAAGACATTTTTGTTTAACTCACAATTTTATTCCCACTGCAGGATGTATGCGCGATTTTTGGATGACATCTTTATCTTCTGGGATGGACCTGAAAATACAATTTTAGAATTTTTAACTTACATTAATGATTCAACACCGTTTTTAAGATTTACTCACACAATAGGTTTTAATGAGATTTCCTATCTGGACATTAGACTTATGAAGAATATACCCACTAAAAAGTTTACCTCAGAGATTGTTTGGAAGGAAACATATTCCAATAGTTTTTTACACTTTGATAGTTCTCACCCCTACAAGCAGAAGAGGGCAGTAGTGAAGGGGCAGTTCATTAGGGCTGCCCGGATGGTCTCCTGTTTTAAAGCATTCCTAAGTAAATGTGAATTATTAAAGGAAATGTTTTTAAAAAGGGACTATCCAATGGGTTTGGTGACTAATTTAATGTTGGAAGTGGTTAATAAAAGGGAAAGAGGCTTTTTTAAGGCTATTTTGTCCTATAATTGTAATAGGTCGGAATAGGTGAGGGTGATAAGTGGGATTAATGGTCCACTTAGTAAAGAGAATACTATATCAGATGCAGTTTTTGAGGTACGGAATACAAATTGTCCAGAAAAAATAAATTTTCGATCAGCTTTTATAACAACGTATAATTTAGCAAGTAAACAAATGACTGACATCTTATTTAAAAATTGGACTATTTTATCTTCTTGTAGTGAGCTTAGACAATCTATAGGGGAGAAACGTATCATTGTCTACAGGAAAGGGCAATGTCTCAAGAATATTCTTTGAAAGTAGCAGTAACAGGCATATGAAGGGCCATATGAAAAAATGTGGCCTGTGTAATTATTGTGATTATATAATGGAAGGAACACATTTTAATATAAATGAGGTGAAGGTTAGCCTTAATAGAAACATGTCCCTGTTATACGGACAAAGTAGTTTATTGTGCTCTCTGTATAAAATGTCCCTGTTTTTATATTGGGAAGACAGAGAGAAAGTTAAAAAAATGTATTTACGAACACCTAAGGGACATTAAACTAAAGAAGGACACTAATGCCCTGGCCAGACATTGCAATGAAGTACCAGCACATTCTTTTAAATTTATTGTGATTGAACCCCTACAAGTTGATCCGAGGGGTGGCCCATGGCCACTATACCTTGAAAGACAGGAAGCCCTATGGCAACTTAGGACCAATGCAAACCAGTGGCCTGGTCTAAATGAATCCTTTTTGATCACTTGCTTTTTAAAGTTAAAAGCATTAGATAGATAACATGATTCTAGTAGGGAAGGTTTTTTAGTTGTGTTTTTAGGGTTTGTTATAGATAGTGATAGTAATAGTTTACTTGTAGTGTAATCATTTATTTGCTTATTTATATATTTGTATTTATAAAATCACTTATTAATGTATTTTTAGATGTTTATGTTATAAACTGTTCTTTCATAGAAAGACTGTTTTAATAACTGTATGAATTGCTGCTATATTATTGATGTGAATGGTTGTAGCTTTAAATATGTCATGGATTATTTTATAGTATTTGTGAAGACTATGCTGTGATTGGCTAATGATTGTGGGCATGTTATTTAAATTCACTCTTTTTTCCATTGTCTTTATCTTGATAAAGTCTCTGATTACAGAGACGAAAGCGCTTGAAGAACTTGTGGATTTAATTTTGATTTTTTATTTTGTATTGTCTTATACAGTATTAAAAGTCAATTCTTATTTATTAATTATTCATCTGGACTCATATATTCTTGGTGGTGGATATTTTTATCTGGTTTATTGGTCTTTTTGTTTATCTTGATGTTGTCACTAAAGTTCCTATTGAGAAGAATTCCCCAGAGACTGTCCCTGTTGCTAAACCCAGTCAAAGCTTTTATGTAACCATAACCGGTAGAATTTCCAGACCCAATCCAGAAACACGGTGATTTGGACTTGAGTTTGATTTGTTATTAATATTCAGATGTTGTGTAGCATGTACATTGTCTTGTTCTCCAATTGCATGTTGAACAAATCAAAGAGGGAGGATGTAGATCACTGAGTGTAGTGTTCCTATTGAGCCACTGTAGCTAGCTAGCATGTGCGAGAACAGAGCCATTTTGTACAGTCAGCCAGAGTGACTGCAAGCATGAATGGAGATGCACATGTGAGTGTGTCTGAAGTAATGAGTGAATCTGTTAGCTTAAATATATGTTCCAGTTAAAGTTCCTGGCAATGTTTATGTACAAGAAATATCATGAACACATACATCGCTTTATTGTCTCTTTTCAATGCATGAGACAAACTAGTAGTAGTTAAGACTTCAGTTGCATAGTGGAGTGCAATATTGGTGAGTATGACTGGGGAGAAAACAATTCGTGCCATGCTTTATTCGTTCTTGTAGCAGCACAGAAAAGTCAGACTTGCAGACTGCATAGCTAAATTGACCAGAAACCGTCATAGACAATTGTAAGAATGCAAAAAAAAAAAATCAAAATGGAACCTATCCATACTGCTCAACCTCTTAGAGCAAAAAATCTGGACAAAGCCTAAAATGATGGGGGGACAAATAGGAAACATTTTAAATATAGCTCTTACAAACTTAAAATGTTGATAGAATAATAAGTTTTGCATTAGCATGAATTTTCTGAAGGATGTGGAGTCTTAAACTCAAATATTTGTCATTATTTAAAAAAAAAAAAACATTGTCAGCTATATGCCAGAAAGGTACAGATTTTAGGAGGAACACACCAAAAATATGAGGCAAAAATCTGGACATTCTGTGAAAATCTGTACAGTTGAGAGGTATGAACCTATCAAAGTGCAGCATAGGAGAATACTGACCTGTCACATACTGCTTTATTACAGAAATTTGGAGCACTACCTGTAAGCAAATACTGAAAAAGCATTTACTAAAGCAAAATATTAGTGATGCAAAGTTAAAGTGATTGATATGGATTTACGACAGGAATGAAAGAATATCGCAAAAGGGATAAAGCTATGTGCTGTAATTATTTTAGTCCTTACATGAGCAATGTGTAACTGAGTAACTTATTTCATCTTACCAGGTACTTGTGCTTAGTGGACTTCACCAAGTTTACACACACACACACACACACACACACACACACACACACACACACACACACACACACACACACAGTCGTACATTGTCTCACACACATACATACACACAATCGTACATTGTCTCACACACACACACACACACACACACACACACACACACACACAATCGTACATTATCACACACACACACACACACACACACACACACACACAATCGTGCATTGTCTCACACACACACACACACACACACACACACACACACACACACATTATCACACACACACACACACACACACACACACAATCGTACATTATCTCACACACACACACACACACATAACTGTACATTGTCACACACACACACACACACACACACACAATCGTACATTGTCTCATACACACACACACACACGCACACACACACACACACACACACACACACAATCATACATTGTCTCTCTCACACAGACACACACACACACATGCACACACACACACACACACACACACACACACACACACGCGCACAAACACACACACGCTCGCGCGCGAGAGAGCATGTAGAAACAAAATTCATTTGAACAGGCTATGGACCACATGGAGTGTTCCTACAAAAAGGCAATTAAGAAAAGATGACAGGAAAATAAAGAAATGAGAAGGGAGCATGAGAGATGAAATAATAGAACAGAAAATAAAGTGGGTCTATGAAGAACAGTCAATAAAAGTAATCATTGAAAAGTGTCTATAATGAAATGAAGACTGATTGCATGAATTAAACCTTTAACAATTTCAAGGCCCTCACTTCAATCAGAAATGTATTAACATGGGTTAACATGCACAAGAACATGTATACTAAAATAGGAACTGCATATTCAAAACAAAGGCTTGATGTCTTAAATGCAAAATGAAAAATAAAATTGTTCAGTAAGGGTTCTGGATACATGATGCAGTCTTCTTAAGGAAGCTATGCAAATGTCTTAGGAGCTAAGAATGCACTAACCAAGAATATCACAGTCCTAATGAAGACAGACAGGAAAGATGGTTCTGTTTGAAAGTGGGAGAAGTAATCTTTACCGAAAACAATTCAGAGCTGCTTAACATGTATGAAGTATACTTGACTAAGTAAGTACATTAAATAATTTTTATCTGAAATTTTATTCTTTGTGTTTGTACCTGAACAGCAAAGTAAAAAAAGAGTGGCTACTGTCAAGTAGATATTTATCATGCTATTTTCATCCCAGAGATGTTCCAATGGTAACAAATTACAGACATGACAAAAAAGAATACTAGTCATATGTGTGATTCATGTCTCTCAACTTCTTACAACAAGAAATCCGTCAAAGCCAAAAAATATAGGGAGGACAAAGCAGAGGTGCAGCTGGCTCAATCAGATCCCTGGGCTGACACCAAAAAGGCATCTCCCCACCCTCTCAGCTCTTAAGTGGAAAGCAAAAATAAGCACTTCCCTGTATTAAGCCGATCACCAGACTGCAGTGATCAGCTTACTACAATCATATCCATGCCCCCCAAGCTAGCTCTTCCATTAAAGAGCAAAAAAAAAACACTTCACTTTAAAAATCTGATCAATACATTGTAGTGATCGGGTTATTAACAGTTTACATCCGCACAACCCTATAGCTCTTAACTGTCCAGATGTTTGCCTCATATTTTTGGTCTGTTCCTCATAAAATGTATAGTTTTCTGGCAAATCAGTAAGAACTGAAGTCACTAAATATTAAATAATGACAGACATTTGAGTTTCAGACTTCATTATCCTTCAGAAAAATGCAGGCTAACACAAACCTTGCTATTCTAGCAACTTTTTTAAATTTATAAGAGCAACATTTAAAATAAGTCCCTATTTTTGAGCCTTTGTCCCCCCATTATTTTTAGGCTTTGCCCAGATTTCTTGTAGTGAGAAGTTGAGAAGTATGATGCACCACACCCCCAGCTAGCTCTTCCACTGAAGAGCAAAAAAAAAAAAAAACACTTAACTATAATAACCCACTCAGGTTATTTCAGTTATGCACACCACACCCCCTACAGCTAGGTCTTCCATTGAAGGGAAAAAACATTTTTTTCTTTTAAACCATAGCAAACTTCTTGCTACAAATGTAGCAACCAGCTGCTACAATTTAGACCACACAGGGAGTGCTGCAGCACTCAGGGTATTGCGCTAAAGAAACAGATGTCATTCATTCATGATGATGCATTGTCGATCATACCCCCCAACCCTTTACATCTGGGGCAATTGCCCCTGTCACTCTGCCCTATTTATGCAGCTGGGACAAAGGTCAAAAATAGGGATATAGTTTAAAATTGCTCCTATAAACTTATAATGTTAGAATAACGGGTTTTACATTAGCATACATTTTCCAAAGAATATGAAGTCTGAAACTCAAATATCTGCCATTATTTATTGACTTCAATCCCCAATGAGTTGCCAGAAACTCACAGATTGTTTGAAGAACAGACTTAAAATATGAAGCAGAAATATGGACATACTGAGAAAATCTGGACAGTTGATATGTATGGTAGGGTTGGGATAAATTGATCCCTGCTTACCATAGGCAAACATGTCAGCCAGATTAACAGTACACATTTTGATATGGTTTTAGACTGCAACAAATAGATCTTATCTTGTATTTTCTATTTCCTGTATCTTTTATGCAGCATGCAGTGATGAAGATGCATGTTAAAATATCAGCCTGTTACATGAATGTAAACAGGCTCTTCGTGCAGTTTTGTTAAATTACAAAACTGATCTAGCCAAGCATTTACCATCACATATGTTGTTATTAAAAAAGGCCAGTGAGTGTGTGTGCTCACCCTCATGTCTATGTATGTGTATGTGTGTCATACCTCTCAACCATACCAAATTCCTTGGCATTTACAGGTTTTGAGGTCCAAATAATGAGGTGCCACGAATTCCCAAGTGGCCTCCTTTATTCCCGAATTTTTCTGCTAACTGGAGCACTTTAGTTTTAGGAATGCTATGTAGTTTTAGCTGCAATTCAGCATGACCATTCCATTCATTTTGGAATTGACCATTCGTGCATTTGAATTACTATGATTTTAGCTGCGGTCAGACGTTGGACTGCTATGTCGGTTGGAGCTGCACTTTTAGCCATTCGTGCATTTGAATTGAAGTTAGGTGTGTTATGTTTAATACGATTTCTGCAGACTGTTCATGCATTTAAATTACTGTGATTTTAGCGGCAGTCAGACATTGGAATGCTATGTCAGGTGGAGCTGCACTTTTAGCCATTCATGCATTTGAACTGAAGTTAGGCATGTTATGTTTAATAGTATTTTTACATTTGAATGTGTGTGTGTGTGTGTGTGTGTGTGTGTGTGTGTGTGTGTGTGTGTGTGTGTGTGTGTGTGTGTATGCCCCAGTTAGGTGTACTTGGTAGGTAGGGTTACTGAAGCTCAAACCCTGTACCTTAGGTACAAGGAGCAAGAGCCTTAGTTCTCTACCCATACCACCACTTCTGATTGAAGGAGTTATAGCTCTCAACTGTACAAATTTTCACAGAATGTCTGGAATGTTTGTTTGGCTCATACTTGTGGTCTGTTGCTTTTAAAATTTGGATGGTGCAGCCATAGTGTAGTCACCTCACAACAAGAGGTTCTCTGGTTCGATTCTCAGCTGGAGTGCTTTCTGTGTGGAGTCTGCATATCGTCCCTGTATTCGTGTGGGTTTCCTCCTGGTGCTATGTTTTCCTCCCATGATACAAAGACATGCATTTGCAGTGTTTCTCCCCGGGCCTCTGCCGAAAATTGGCTTTGTTCCAAGTTGGACTTTCCCAGTAAACAAAGGTTAAATAAATAAAAAAATAAATTTGTCATTTTCTGGCAAATCAGTCAGAATTGAATTCACTAAATAATGACAACCATTTAAGTTTCAGTCTTCCGATCTTTCAGGAAACATGGCAGGACATTTTATTCTAGCAACTTTCTAAGATTATACAAGCAATGTTTAAAATGTGTCCCCAGTTTTGAGCCTTTGCCCCCCCCCCCCAATAAATTTTGGATTTTTCCTGATTTCTTGTGCTGCACAGTTCTTTAGGTAAAGAGAAGTTTAGTGCTGCTTATGCAAAGTCTACTTGCATTGTTAGTAGCACAATGGGTTATGTACTTGCTTTTGCTGGAGAAGGCTGTGGGTTCTACTCCCACACTATGTAGATGGATTTCTGTACTGTGTTATGTTGTACTTTTAAAGGGGGTGGATGATGCAGTACTGAGAATGTCCTCCTTTTGCAGAAATGCCTAGTAGCTATGAACCTGTTATCAGTTTGCCTTCATTCCCTATTGAAATATTACTAGCTTAACATTTTTTTAATGTAACATAGGCAATTTATTCTTCAAGGGCAACAGGCACTTTACTTGTAGATGAAACACTGAAATATAAAGTTGTTTGCTAGCAGCAACCTCTTCATTAATTATAGATCTCTTTAATGTGGAATTATTTAGAAGACTTTTACTTCTGCAGAGATTGTGCATATTTACTGATACTGATGGACTGTAAAGTTTGAGTAGACTTTTATGATGGAAATGTTCTGAACTGGGCAGTTTTCATTGGTTCATGCATTTTGTTTCATTGCTTACTGGAAAAATGCTCAAAACAATAAATTTAAAATACACTCAAACAAGAGTGCTGCATTATACAAGGAATATAATTTAATACTGTCAGGAATGTGTATCAAAGAATACATGTATGTTTCGTGTGCGATGGGCCTATGATTTGAAAACAGCCCAAGCGTAATCTTTATTCACTACTGGCCAGATGCATTTTTTTGAATGTGGGTTTCAATGTTGTTTCAATGAATGTGAGTTTCAAGGGCAGAGAAGTTTTAATGCTAAGTCTATTTTCATTGTGAGACTGTATTGCTTTGTTTAGCAGATGTCTTTTAGTGTTTGTGCTATAAAATATAAAAAGTTTTAAATGAAATCCAAATAATCATTGTAGAAGTAAAGCAGTATGCACATTACAGGATTTATGGTAAATTGGGGCGAAATAGCCAAGTAATGGGACATTGGAATGGCTGCATGGGGACTGTGGGGTGGGACCATATTTTGGTTTTCTGTTCTTCAGTTTGTGTTTAAAAGCTGGTATCCCACAATTCCACTGGAGTGGGTGGGGTTACATAAGTATGCACATTTTATGTTAATCAGCACACAAATGTGTACCTATTTTTCATGGGCGTTTGTCCAGATTTTTGATGTTTCCAGGTTGAGAGGTATGATGTGTGTATATGTGTGAGAGAAAGAGAGAGAGAAATGCTTTGCATGTTAATTAGTTTGTTGATTAACTCAGATTTTTCTGAATCTTAAATGCACAATTATAGATAGATGACTCCTTGTCTTGTTTACAGGGATAGAACAAACAGGATAATATAAAGGGCACTTATAATAATCACCTATAAATAGATTCCTCGGAATAGACATACATTTTACCCATAAATAGGTTTACAATATCATATGTAAAATTAGAGATGTGATTTGAAAAAGTTTACCTTGCATGTGAATTATTTCTGGTTGCTATAACTGGATTTTCAGAATCAGTTTTACAGTGTAAAGTATTCCTTTAGGTACTAGATTGCAGGCCTGCTCTACTACCTTTTTCTGTGACCCGCAAGCATATACATACTTCCTGTTTTAATTTTTCATTGGTTATTTTGCGCCCACTATTTATCTACTTGCATTGGGAAATGCCCAGTACTTTTGCAAGTCTCCACATCATGTTTCTAAGTAGCCTTAATATGTCTATTGGGCTGCCATCTAGCACCACTAAGTTTATGCCTCTGAAACTTCAAAAATATCACCCCTGTATTGTTATGAATTTGGCCAGTGAGAATCCTTGTAGTGAGCAGATGCCAATCTGCTGCTATTAAGTTACTCTCAAACTTAGGCTTGTTTCCCTCATATCTATACGTCATGCAAAATTTACACAATTACTTTTCTATGTAAGCTGCTATGTGCCATCAAGCAATACTTGAGCTGCAATTACATCTGTGCAGTTAACTGTTTTATGAGCTTCTTTTGTTGCAGTACTTTGTACAAAGTGCTGTCCCAGTTCTCTTATAGCCAATCTAAGATATATTGAGGCCTATGAAATAAAGGCCTGTATGCTATTATGTCTACCAAAAATGTTGCAGCTCTAACTCCCCTGTAACTGACTTATTCTATCTTAATTCTACCTCAAGCATCATTGAAATGCTAAAGTAATTTACCTAACACTACTGACTCTGGAAATGTATTCCCTTGCTCCTCAACCCTCTCTTAAAAGTGAAATACATTGTCACATTTTAATCATAACTTTTTTAGATGCCACTTATATACACTTTCCATAACTTTCATGTATGACTATAATCCACAATATATCCCATATTGCTGCATGCTGTAACACCCCAACCCTTCCATTCCAGGCAAATGTCATTCCTGAGATCCATCTACAACCCTTCTAAGTGTGGTAATTCAGCATTCTGTGCTGTCTAATACTGTAATCTCATGTTAACCATATGGATGTCAGAAATGGACATAGTACTCCAGATACTGCCTTTCCAATGTCCTACACACTGGGAAAATATTACTACATATCTCCAGTCTAGTTGCCCAGCTTTGCATACTAGCATCTCTTAGGCTTTTGCCTCTTCTCTTCTCTTTCTCTGTGCCTTTCATGGTTCAGCCCAGAGACAGTCAGGACATCTGCATTATTTTTCGCTTTTTTTTTCTTCCAAGGTCCTCCTGTTTTCTTACTAGAACTAATGCATTAAGCATATAGATAATGTTGTTGAAGACTTTATGCTTTCAAGTTATTTTACAACTAATTATAGCTATATAAATCAGGACATTTAGCAGTTCAGGAACTTGCAGTACCAAAAAGGTGTTACAGTTATTTTAACACAATTTCCTGAGTCTACCCCCAAAAACAAATATTTGGTTATTGAACTTGATTGTGACTCTTTTGAGTAAAATTTACCATGGATTGTCAAGCAGGTTTGCCTACTCCCTTTCTAGGGCATGAACTCTGTGTAATAATTGGCTGATAATTACCTAACTAATAAAAATGCTTAAGAACTCATTCTTCACATTAAAATGTATTGAAATGGATCTTCTTTTTGCACTCCCATTGGACACTAAGTGGGTAACCCATATATACTTCAAATACAAAATGCACCACTGTCTCATTGATAATAATAACCAATAACTTAGGTCCACTAACAAGGCACTGATCACAATCTTCAAAAGCCATTACAGCTTTGGTGATTCCCTGTATTCTAACAACATTGCCAAGACTTGGAACTCCCTACCACTACAAATCAGGGTACAACCTAACAAAACCACCTTCAAAAAACAGCTTATGTCCCACCTAAACAACTCCTGGACATGCAACTGTCTAGCACTTGGCTGACATATTCTAACACCTTTCCCCTAACCACTATCCAACCTCTTCTTTAAAACTCCCACAAAAGCACTGTATATTATCACGCATTACTTATCAACTCACTGCCGCTTACTCCCCACTGTCCCATCTATACCCACTAACTCTCCCCTTGACTAAGCTGAAAAGTTTTCCCATAAAATGTCAATAAACATCATATGAACGTGTCTTTAGTCTCCTCCTTTGGCAAACTAGCTAGTATTTTTAGTTTTTCCTTTCTTCTTTTATCTTCATTACATCTTCAAGATTATCTGGCTACTATTTTTTATTTTTTTCCTCTCTTGCGTTATCTTCATTACAGCTTTGAGATTATCTGGCTAGTATTTTTTTAGTTTTTCCTCTCTTCTCTTACCTTCACTACATCTTCAAGATTATTTCTACCAAACATATTGTATGAACAACAATCATATGTTACTGTCTACTATATTTTTAATTGTATGTCTAAACCACTATGCTTATGTAAATATCTTATGCAATCATATGTTATCTGCTATGTTTTATAACTGTAAGTGTAAACTACAATGCTCATGTAAATATCTAATGTATAATACATTTGCAATATTTCCAGAGCTTTTCTCCCCTGGCCTCCACTGAAAACGGACAGCTCTGTCCAGTTGGACCTCCCCAATAAACAAATGTAAAATAAATAAAATAAATAATTTTCCTCTTTTATGAACTAATTTATCAGTCTGCCTGCTTTAGAAGTCATATCAGTTATATGTTATGTATTGCAGTTTTATAACGGCATAATGGATTTCCCAGTATTAAAAAGATAACCTGGTTTGGCCACATTATCTAAAGGTACATGTTAAGGATACTGCAATGAATCTTTTTTGGCAGGCTGGAGCCAAGTTAAACTTAACAACAAACCTGCCTAATTCAATTACAAAAGAATAATAAATGAAAGTGATTAGAGCTGTCTAATAGTTGCAGTAATGTCATTCTCAGTAAAACATTAATATTATTGTTATTGTTATTATTGTTCATACTAGGCTATCTGCCCAAGGGCATTTATAAGCCTAGCCCATAGTTATGTGGCTTTCGCCACCCCTTTAGTTTGAATAAAAACTATGCCTATCATTTTTCTGTGCCTCTGTCAAGCAGTGACACTGAAGTAATCCCTGGGGTATATCTGCGATCTCCCATCCATTGGTCAAGATTCCTCTTGAACAAGGCCAGCGAGGTGCTCTGCCTCACATGTACCGGGATTTTGTTCCACAGCATAGGAGTCTCTGGGTGATGAATCTGTCCCTCCAGCACGTTCTATTTATAACCGTGTCAAGGTTTAAGTCTCCGCCCTTGTGGTTCTGAGGGATCTAGATTTTTGAGGTGAAGCATATTCATCAAATCTGGGTTTGACATGGCCTTATATGTCAGGCACAGGTCACCTCTGAGCAAGCGGTATGAGACTGAATAGAGCTGGAGTTCTTTCAGTCGGGCAGCATAAGACATATTTTTGAGACCCTTTATCCTTTTGGTGAGGAACTTTGGGGCCTTTCAAGCTGCATCAGGTGTCTGGTCAGATACATTCGAACGGGCATTGTACTCAATCATAGGTCTAATGAGTGATGAGTACAGGGGGACGATGACCTCCCTTGATCTAGAGGTGAATCCCTTCATGATTAGGTGGGCGATATAGAAGGTTTTCCTAACTACTTTAGCAACATGAGTGTCAAACGAAAGGCTACTGTCAACCTGGGTCCCCAGATCCCTGATGACTTTTTCTGTGCTCAGTGGATTGCCACCTATATGGTAGCTAGGGGTAACCTTGTTTTTCCCGAAGGGTATGACTATGCATTTTGTTGGCGTTTAACTTCAGGCCATGGCTCTGGCACCAGTTATCCATTTCTGTGAGGCCCTTCTGGAGGATATCTGTGTCAGATGTGTTTTCGACTATGGCGCCCAGTTTGCAGTCATCTGCAAACTTTGTCAGCCATAACCCTCCTGTGTTTGCTTGTACTTCAGAAAAGTAGATGCCGAACAAGAGTGGACCCAGGACTGAGCCCTGTGGGACACCACTTGTGACAGGCTTTGAGTCTGACATGGCTCCAGCAACTCTGACCCTGTGGGTTCTGTCACTTAGCCAGTTTGCAACCCATCTTGTGATGTATGGGTTTACATTCAAGCTGATGAGTTTTTCGATGATACCTGAGTGGGGTATTGTGTCGAAGGCCTTTGCCAGGTTGAGGTAGGCTGTATGGACTGCCTTTCCCTCATCAATGGCCTTGGTGACTGTCTCGAAAAAGTCAACCAAGTTTAAGAGGCAGGATCTGCCTTTGACAAAGCCAAACTGGGTTGGATCCAAAGTCTGCAAGTTCCCTATGTCTTTATTTATGAGTTCCATTATGATCCTCTCCATGGCTTTGCAGATAAGGCTTGTCAAGCTAATGGGGCGGTAATTTCCAGGGTCTGTGGAGGCACCGCCCTTATAAAGTGGGACCACAGTCGCCGTGCGCCACTCCTTGGGTACGTATCCTGAGTTGAGGCTAAGATTAAACAGCTGTCCTAACTGTGGGTTAAATTCCTCGTTGAGTTCATGAAGCACACAGCCGGGGACACCATCCGGTCCCATGGATGCTGTGTTTTTTGCCTTAGTGAGGGCAGTTCTCACCTGGGCGTTGGAGATGTTTGGGGCTACAATCCTCTGGAATAGATATCTCTCCTTTTGGGGAGTTTGCACTGAACCTGTCAGCCAGTATGTTAGCAATGTGTGTAGGTTCAGTAATTTTCACATCATTTTGAACTAATTCTGAGCATATCTGGGAGTTTCCTCCTAGGTTTCTAACATAGCTAAAGAAGGCCTTATGATTGTCTTTAGAGTCCTTGGCAATTTTTCTCTCAAAATTTGCCTTGGATGATTTTATGAGAGCTCTTAGTTTTTTACTTATAATGATCAAAGGTGTCTTACCTTTCAAGGATTTTGCTCTATCTTGTAGTAGCTTCCTCCTTTTGTTGTAGAGCTTGTTTATGGCTGGGGTCCACCAGACTGGACGCTTGCCTTTGGTACAGAGAGTCTTAGTTTTGTTTGGGATTGCCTGATCCATGAGGTCCTGTAGGTGCTGGTAGAAGGCATTTGTAAGTGATTCAGCGGTTTGAGTAATGTTTACCACTGGCTCAGGGGCCTTAAAGGAGACCACACTAGTTTTTAGAAGTGTGAAATCGGCTTTGAGAAGTTTTCACTGTGGTCTTTTTGTTTCAGGTGGGGCGGGATGAGGACCTCCAGCGAGATTAGTTTATGATCTGATCTCACCAGTGAGGGGTATACTTCGGTGTTGAACATTTTGATCCCATGTTCGTGATGATGAGATCAAGTATGTTTTCTCCTCTTGTGGGGATGGTGACTAGTTGTTCCATGGCATTTGAGTTTATGAACTCCAGGAATCTTTGGGTTAGAGTGTTCGGGCTTGAGTAGTGTTCCCAGTCTATATTAGGGTAGTTGAAGTCACCTAGTATGATGGTGTTTGGAGATACATTTATCCCCTCCAATGTTTTCAGGAAGGCCATGTGAGTTTCCTGAGTTTGAGAGGGTGGCCTGTAACATGCTACAAATTGCAGAGCAGTCTTGCCTATGGTTAATTGCACCTGGATGGTCTCCGATGCATCGTGCGTTGCCACCAACCTTGAGGTGTGGGTGTCCTTTATGAATATGGACACCCCCCCCTCCTTTCTTGGTGTTGTCCGGATTTTGGGGCTGGAACGCATGATATGAGGTGAAACCTGTTAGTGCTGGGGTGCTCTCAGGAGCATTGAAGCAGGTTTCTGTCACAGCACAGACATCGATGTTCTCCATATTGAGAAGGGCCTCGAGTGCGTGCATCTTGAGATTGAGACTTCTGGCATTGAGCAGCATTACCCTTAGTTTTTTTTTCCTTTTTGTTGTTCTAGGGTGGTAGGTTTAGAATTTGAGCCTTGCCTAAAAAAGGCACTATGGGGTGGCAAGAGCCTTTGCCAATATCCGGAAGCCCAGGGTGACAGGTGCAAGCCGCCCTTGGCAGCGTGGCTTGTCCAGCATGTCATCCCAGGCAGACAGACATTGATCCCCTTTGAATGACACCAGAATTTAAGCCAATTATTAAAGCTGATCATCTTATCACTGTATTGTGGCATCATTCTAGGTGAAGGTAGGATACTGCTCAAGGTCAGGGTCATACCTGCCTGGGCTACATAATCAGAGAGCTCCTCGATGTCCCTTTCATGTAGTCCAAGGAGGTACGTCTCAGGTCGTTGACACCAGCGTGGACAATGACTGAGTCGTACTTGTACCTGCTGTTGAGAGACCTGAGTGCTTGTGTTATGTGGCGGATTCTAGCGCCCGACAGGCAGCTTACTGTGACCTTCTCCTTACTCAGTCTGGTGAGCGGACGTCAGTGTGTCTGACTATGGAATCACCAATGACAAGTGTGTCTGGCATTTTGTTTGGCCTTAAGGGCTGTGGCTGTTTGACACTCTGACTGTGTGGTCTATGTGTTGCATGTGTTGGGTCGTGAGGTGGTAGTTGTTTGGGTGTCTGCTTTGGTGGCCTCTGCTGTTTTGGTAAATTTTTGATCAGAGCCTCCGAGTATGTCTTTGTGTGAGTATGTGTATGATTTGAAGTTGTGATGGTGCCATGTGTGACTGGGTATGTATTGTGTGTGGTTACCTTCTGCTCCTGTCTGGTCTTGCCAGTCCTATGTTGAGAGAGCTCAGCCTCCAGTTTGGCCGTATAGTTGCATCTCGCATGTATTTGTGTTTTGTGGGAGAAGGAGAGGATTGTCTGTGTACATAAGGCAATTGTAACATTGCCTCAATATTCCCAGGTTCACCAGTTGAGCTGGAGAGGACACTAGCAACTGATCCCTCGACATACTAGAAGTAGTAGATAAAGAGACTTTCAAAGGACTCGGGGAAGTGGGTTTTAGGCTGGTGGGGTACTATCTATAATAAGAGTGCTTTATCAAGGTGCAAGTACTGTAGGAGTAAGTGCTAGGCTTTACAGATAGAGAATAGTCTACTTGGGAATCAAGTAGAGATGAACTTTTCAGTTGTAGGATATGCTGGTTAGATCAACAGTACAGTTTAGCGTGTTTTATAGCAGGGGGCTGAAGGGAGCTAGGAATTGGCCCAAAACGACCAATGGACTACTAGTTTCTGGCTGAAACTTCACCAAATCGGACAAAAGGCAGCTCAGTGCTTCCCAGTCCCACTGGTAAGCAATGAAACTTCCCTCCTTCCTAATAAGGCTATGGATCAGTAACAGGAACTAAAAACAAAGCCCAGGGATCAGCAACTCTGAAACTGGACTACTCTAGTTCAGTAAGGCGGGAAAACAAGAGATTTTTTTGTTTTATTACAGAGATAAGGAAAAAAACAGACAGTAAATGCTATAAATGCTGTAAATCGGCTAGCGCACTTTAGTGTGTAGCCTACAGAAACAATTTGCAACAATTAGTAACTTAAAGTGCAATAAACAGTGTAAAATGCACATAAAGACTTGAATTATTGGGTTATACATCTTTCTTCAGACATCTACTTCAGGAACATGCACCCAGCCAGTGCATATATGTACTACTGTATATGTGTGGATAAACATGTGTAACTCTCCTCCCATTTCACTGTTTTACATAAGCAAAAAGAACAACACATAAACCTTAGCACATAAGAATAATGCACTGACTATGATCTGGACATCCACTGGATGACCATCTGAGTAGCAGTGCTGACACTGGGGAAGGCATAAGGGACAGTATTGGAATAAATGGACAATGTCAGTTCACACATCCTGAGGATGGAACAGAGGCTTCGGTCAGTGGCTGCATTCCGTAGTCATCAAATGGAGGTTTGCCGACAATAATGATGTAGCACTAACTGGGATATTGGTGACAGCAGCCCTCTGTACATGTTGGTGAGAACACAAGCACGCACACACACACACACACACACACACACACACACACACACACACACACACACACACACACACACACACACACACACACACACTCACACACACACACACACACAAATAAAAGGCAGGGGAATAGTAGGGCATGAGTTTTAATGTCAGCATTTAAGGTGTAAGGTTGGGAACTAAAATAAATACCCTGGCCATCCATGCTAATGATGATTTCCCAGGGGAAGTCCACTAATAAGGCAGAAGTGAATAGCAGCAGCATGGGCTGAGGCTTGGAGATGTGATGATGACCATCACCTGTTGGTCCCTTAGGCTGCTAGTCTGCACCATCTGGAATGGGATGGCCACAGGAAGTCTAATAGTCCATGGATCACCACACCACAAACATCCACCATGCCTGATTGGATGATGGCTTCCTCCAAGTGGCCCTCACCCAAGTAAGTGGCCATATGTCATCAATGGCGTATAAACAACTAAGGCTTATAGAATGAGGAACTAAATGTATATACAAAAAAAAACATCATATATGGCGGTAGAAGTAAATTGTTTAATAATAAATGTTTCCAGTTATTTTTCAGAGATATCTGTTAATTAAGTGGGGCTAGCACTGTTGTTATTACACCAGTATACTTGAACCTTGGGTATAATATTCTAAGAATGCAAGTCACTTTGATTTCCTGCACAGAACATAAACAGACTTGGCAGAGCAGAACGAGATTTAGCAAGGAGTGTCCAGCGGACTTGCAAATGTCCAGATGGCCGGAGAAAGCTTTATGTTCATTTACCAATCAGGCTGAACAGGCATTGATAGCACATAAAGTGAAGGGATTTGACTCATCAGCATATAGTGTTATGTATTTAGCTAACAGCTGAAAGATACATATTTAAATTAGGATCCCCAAAAACTGGGATAGTGGCAGAGGCACATCAGTGTATTATAACAATTTTTAAGAATCGTTACGCAAAGTTGTACTTAGAGAAAGGGGAACAGTTATCCACAGAAGTGGAATGCAGATGGTTCCTTGCTTTCCTTGCATTATCTAGAGTCAGCCTAGCAGATATGGAAAGTCTAACACAGCTGGTTACAGAGGGAGAAGTTCTGGAGTCTTTGTGAAGTTTGTCATTGGGTAAGACCCTGAGTATAGACAGTATTTCAGTTGAGATGTAGAAATTTATTAAACAATTTTGTCAGTTAGCTAATGAGGTACTAACTAAAGGCACACCCTGGCATACATGAATACAAGCAGTTGTGGTTTTGTCATGTAAACCAGGTAAGAACACCTGTCTACCTGTGTCATATAGACCTGTAGCCATTTGAAGCCATAATTATAAGTTATTTGCAGTTAATATGGCATGAATGTTGGCTAAGATTTCTTTATTTATTGCTTTTGTTTACTGTTAAAGTTCAAATGAGTACAAGATCCCTTTTCAGTGGACGCTCAGGAAGAAAAGCTCTGTAAAAAATTCTGGATTTTAGAAAAATTAAAAATACGCATAACATAGACATTTTACAAATCAAAGTACAGGATTGGTTATGAGACGAACAAGGTACACAGACATTATCATAAGTAACAATTTACAGTAGTCAAGTAACATTTTGAATGCAAACATTTAGTTTGTAAAGTAGGCAATAAGTGAAAGAATGCAGTGTTTTGCTGGAATAAATGTATGAAATAGGTTAGGCACTACCATAATATGGCAATAATAGGATAAGCAATATGTTTAAAGTTTATAAGTACAGAAAAAAGAGTTATAAGGGATAATGAAGAGGGGAGGTAGGGAAAGGGGACGGAAAGAGAAGTGATTTGATATTTGAGCATGGAGAGATGGAAGCAGGCATATGGGCAAAGAGATGGATAGATCTGAGTTGGGCTTAAGAACTGATGTCTATCGAGGGGGGGGGGCAGAAGCAGATCCAAGAGTCTCTAAGGTAAGTCTTTAGTTGTACTTTGAGGGATTTTAGAGATTAGTCTTTCTTTAGAGTATCTGGGTTGCAGATCTTTTATGCAGGGTTGAGGGAGTCTCTGAACAATTGCTGAACTCTGATATTATTAGCAAGATTTTATCCATGAAACATAAAACTCTAGTAGGATTATAGAGGTGGATGATATTGGTAAGGCAGGGCAGTTTGGGGATTAGAGATGAGGTTATGATTTGTAATAAGTTGGGAGTAAAAAAGGTAAAGGGGTAGTTTGACACATTTTAATTCTTTAAGGGCTAGACAGTAATGAGTGCAGTGACAGCAAACTTTGCTACTTCATTGTAGAACTCTACTACCTTGTGTAGCTGAGTGGAGTGCACGTTGGTAAATATGTGTGTGGAGTAAAGGAGTGTGGGCAGCTGGAGGCTAGGGGCTGTGTATTTCTGTGCAGAATCAGTCAGGTAAGATTTGATTATGTTCTATTTTTTTATCAGTGTTCTTTCTAAACTCATCCATACTGATCAAACCAGATTTGCGAAGGAGAGCACAATATCTAACAATACAATTTGGACACTTTTAATAATTGATGATGTCCATAGAACCACAAATTCTTTACTGGTAACCAGTTTGGACAATGAAAAAGTGCTAATTAGAATCAGATGGATGTTCTTTTCCGAGACCCTAATGGCCATGGTCTTCACTAACGGATGTATTAATATAATTGAACAACTGTATTGGGGCTCTGTAATTAAGTTGAAAGTGAGTGAATGGTATTCTAACAGCCTCGATCCTCATACAAACAGGGACAAGGGTAAGGATGCTTCCCTCTCCCCTTTATTATTTGCATTATATTTTGAGTCCTTGGCATTAAGTGTGAGACATTCTGTTTTAACAGGCTATTATTTAGAGGGTACATCCATAAATTATCTTTATATACAGTTGATATGTTGGTATATTTGTACTACCCTGAGGAAGAGTTAACTATTTTATTTGCAATACTAGAGAAATTTTGATAATTGGGGGATATAGGTTGAACCCTGACAAGAAAGAGAGTATTAAAATAAATTTTACTGCAAAATAACAACTGAAGGAGACATATTTGTTTCTAGAGCAAGGAGACAGAATGACATACTTGGGTTTGCAGCTATGTCCATAATCAACTTCATCAGCAAAATACACCTATAATGTCATTATTGTCAAGGTTAAGGCCTGCTCTCATATATGGAAACTATTGTGGACAGATATGCTGCAAAGGATCAATGCAGTTACTTGGTATATTCTCCCTTTTATATTATATGCTTCCTTGGGTATTCCAGTGATTCCCCCCTAGAGCTATCTGGCAAAAGCTAAAATCCTGCATTAGAGATTTTGTTTTTGGGGGGAAAAATACTAGATGAGTTGGAAACCCCTTACTCTTCTAATAAGTAAAGGTAGGCTTAGTCTCCATGGTTTGAAGTTTTATGCTTTGGCTACAAAATTAAAAGTATTTGGAGTTGGTTGACCCCATAAAGGTTGCTACATGGACGGAACCAGTAATACGGATATCTGTATTCTGAAACTGGATGTAACAACTAGATACAAATAAAATACTTGAAAAAGTTTCTATAACTCTGTGGCAGGTTCTTCCTGCACCTCAGCTGCTTAGGGCCAGATTCATTAATGCCTACACTAAGTGTACACAAACTGTATTCAACAACATCCCTACCACTTTTTTTTATGCTTTCTAGTCACTCAGAAAAATTACACTAAGTGCACATGTAGTTTGCACTTTGTGGTAACCTTTATGAATCCCCTCGATATTTAAGACTGCAAGAAAATTAGTAGGAAAATTCAAATTAAGATGAAGAAGGTGTGAGTTATGCTCATGTTGTCTATTCACTCAGAATAGTGTACAGTTAATGTAGGTGTTAATGAATCTCATATATTAATTTAAATATAATAATAATAATAATAATAATAATAATAATAATAATAATAATAATAATAAATGAAACATGAGGGATCCAAGAATTAGAAAGTATTAAAGGTACAGTACAGGCCAGAAAAAAGAATGAGAGTTGTCTGATGCTTAGATATGTGGTAACTCAGGTAACTTAGGGGTGCTAGAGGATGTGGATCTGTGGGAGAAAGGATGCTTTGTGTGAAATATGGAAGCTACACATGACAGTGGATTTGCTAGTCAGGTGAGACACAGCAGAGGGATACTGGAAAGGAGGAGACAACAGGACACCAGTAAACAGCATAAGTTGGGAAATGGTAGGAGGTAAATAGTGGAGGACAGGAAGACATACAGATTACCTTGCAAAGTAAAGATAACTGGCTGTGGCACACAGTAAGGTGAAGGAAAAATGTTGGTAATATAGCCAGAAAAGATGGGATAAGTAGAAAGATGCCAAGGTAAACAAACAGATGCATAAAGTTGTAGCATATAATGAAGAGGAGACAGAGCTGTAGGCTATTAAAGAACCAGCATCACAAGGAAAGCAAGAGGGAACCAGGCTAGCAAGGCCATCCAGCCATTTTGGAGAGGAGAAGGATAAAAGGCACAGAAAGGATTTGCAGGAAAAGTGTAGTACAGACTGGAAAGGGATGAGGTGCAGCACAGGAACAGAAGCAACCAGCACAAGCATTGTGGAGGGCTGGGTGACTGAAAGTAGAAGGGAAAGTTTCCATATAGATGGAGTAGTAGCATGGATCAGGAACTGAAGGAGATGAAAGCCAGAGAAGATACAGAAAAGGTTTTGATCATGTGACACTCAAGTTACCAAGGCCATAATGAGTTTTGTCACGAGAGAAAGAAGAGACAATGGAATGAGTCTTTTGGATACAATCAAATGAGACTTATGGACTAGACTTAGTAAAATATGGGAGAAAGTGAAGAAGGTGCGCACCAAGGAGAAAGCAGTCAGTGTATGTTATGGTGCATGTCGACATCAATGAGCTGTTAGTAAAAGCAGTCGTAGTGGTAGCAGAGATCTGCCAGAACAGTAAATTCAAGCTTGAGGTAGAATGTGCATATGTGTCATGTGTCATCAGCTAGTTTGCTAAGGAATAAATAGATTATGAAGTATAAATATTGGTTCTGGAATTACACAAGGAAGAAGGGATAGGAACTGATAGGAGGATGCAGTATAACCTATCAATGAGGCCAGTTCTATGCCATGAAAACTACAGTCTTAGCCCAGAAGACACATTGGTACTTAAAGCTCTGTTAGAAAGGTTTACCCTAGGAGGTTTATCTTCCAGAAAAGACTTTCTCCAAAGCTTACTGAAAGTGGCTTGAGCAACATGGATTTGGAGGTTTGCCGTTTGCCAAAACTGCTGTCGATCTATCAACATGAAACTGGCAGAAAAAGGAGGTGAGTCACAGAAACAGTCAGTTATTTGGGCAAAGGACAGGAGGAAAACATGGATATGATTATGGAGCATAGTATATGAGCAGACAACAGCAGCATAGAGCAGAGATGGGTAGTGTTATTGTGTAATACAAGATGTCCTGGTAAGAAGATGAGAAAGAAGCTGCAGGGTGGTCATTATTGGTATTACAGAAATGTGAGACAGTGACAATAGGAGGAGGGACAATGGGCGTCTGGGTGTAGGTTGCTTAGAAATAATGCAGAAGGGCAGGAGGAGTGGATGGTGGACAGCAATCTATATAAAAGAAGACATCAAGTGTGAGGGCAGAAAGAAGGAGAACAAACTACCCCTTGAAGGGTATAAGAGGACAGGCAGTGCCAGAATAATGGAAGAGTTGCTCTGTCAGGATAAATAAAATAGGGCAGTGCTGTAAGGAAGTGGATGAGAACTCGAGGCAAGAAGAAGGAAGTGGGTAAGATAAAACATGCAGTGGTCTTTGGAGGATCTGAATCTGACAAATGCAGACTTGGAGAAACTGAGCTCCTGGGTGGGGAAAAGTAGGAGGCCCTTCTGAAAGTGAGATACAGTGCTTTATGGTGCTACACCATTTGTCACCTGATGAGGTGGCAGAGCTTTGCATTTCTTCACCATTCCGACCCATGTCCTTCCTTAACTATGTACTCACATAAAGGTATACTTTAACTGAGACAGAGACAGATGTGGACAGAGGAGTGCATGTGGTTTCAACAATACTATGATCTCTAGTTAAACTAAAACTTAAACACCAAAACACAGAGAGGCTCTGTAGCATATTGAGACAATTATGATAAACACTGTATGCAAGGTTTTGTCATCATAATTGTTCAGTAATGCTGACAACAATTCAGAATGTACAAAAACACTGATTTTTTGGTACTCTAGTGGATACACTTATTTCCTTATCTGTTTCTCAGTATGTAAATAGATGTATGAGTTGATTAAAGAAGGAAGATGAAAGACAGGAAAAGTATGAGATAAGGTACAATGGTGGTTTTTCATTTCTTAATGAAGAACAATTGTTGTTCCCCAACTTAAATGTCAGATATGCATTTGTTAGCTATTTGTCTTCAAACAAGTACTAGTCCGTGTTATTTGAACTAAAAGACAGAAGATCTAAACACAAATGATCAAACTGGTCTAAACACATTGCATCTAACCCAGTATAACTCAAAAGAAAAAGAAAAAAATTAAAAATTAAAAACAAATGTTTTTTGAAGAGAAACAAGGCCCCATGTACCCCCATTTCCCCATACCTCCTTACTTATATATAACAAAGCCAGTGTCACATTAACAGTGGAGGAAAGGGAAAAACCCTGGAAGTCTACCACCAGCTTGCATAATGCAGCACACTATAATAAAATAAACTGTAATATTACTTATACATCTTTAAGAAAACTCATAGCAGTGATCACAAACTCATAAACCTTCCTTATTATCAGAGTTTTAACTAATAAAATTTACTGAAGATTCTCATTAGATCAAGTATCACTGGATCATTTTTTTTCAACCACTTCCAATTAAAGTGATCAACAACCACTTAATTGGCATACGTGTGTGTGTGTATGTTTGTGCGTGTGTGTGTGTGTGTGTGTGTGTGTGTGTGTGTGTGTGTGTGTGTGTGTATATATATATATATATATATATATATATATATATATATCTCCAGAAAAAAAGGAGGTTATTGCCTCTCTATACTCCTCCCTCATTGAGTATAATGCCCTGTTTGGTATATACCTCTTCAAACATCTGCACCAACTGGAAAGGTCACAGAAATACCTCACAAAAAGAATCCATGGCCTCCAACACCTGTTCTATGAGGACAGGCTCAAATCACTATCACTCTACTCTGTATCGTACAGGTTGCTCAGAGGTGATCTGCATCTGTCATACAATGCAGTCTCAGACCCTGTCCTACTAGAGATGCTCCATATCCATAAGTCTAACTGCTCGGGCATTACCCGTTTGAAAGGCCTGTATCTAATTTATGACATCAACAAAACCTACTGGAGAGACAGGTTTGTCACCCAGAGGCTGCCCTGTCTCTGGAATAGACATCCCATACACATCAAACAGAGTACCTCGCTGACCCTCTTCAGGTGCAATCTTGATGAGTGGATGGGAAACCACAAATTTGTCCCAGGGGTTCTACCTGTGCCCCTGACTGACAGGAGTGACAGGTGCTGACTGAGGTTTCTTTTTGAGGATAAACTCTTGGCTAAGTTTGTAAGGGCCCCAAAGCCATTAGCCTAGTAACCTCGTATGATCCTATATATATATCTATATATATATATATATATAAATACATATATATACATATATATATATATACCGTAAACCAACTGAAACAGCGTTTTGTTCGACAAAACAGCAGAAATAACCAAATTGCAAAACGCTAATATACCACACGCTGATAGAAATTCAGCCAAAGGAATGCAGCTCCAAAAGACACAGTGTTCAAATTGATAGAAAATTTAATACACAAAGTTGAAAATGGTAAGCGCTTTCACTCGTATCCAACGAGCTTCATCAGACCAAACAAGTGCAATTAAACTACAACATTTAAATATATGAATTTGGCGCCAAAAACAACAAGTCTTAAAGCGCCAGCCTTGCACATTGAATTAATATCTTATACAACTGCACAATACCCAATAAGTACATAAAATCCATTGACATTGTAATGCATATATAAATATATAAAAACATGTATAAAAACCATATGAATATTAAAAAAGTAATTAGATATATAAATCACTGAATGCTATATTATATAACTGATGTCATAATTATCTTTTTAACATCAGAACAGGTTTAACTGAAATGGAATCATTGATTCCAGGTGGTGTCATGGCATCGGTGAGTAATTGCCACCAATATTCCTTATATGCTAAGAAATTTTTTATATTACCCCCCCCCCCCCCTGGGATCTGCTCGTATAGTATCAATAATGGCAAACTTAAAATAATGTTCTTCTCCCTGTCTGTTGATGTGCCTATAAAGAGCATTTTTAGTGTCCTTTGTTCTTATACTGTATCCATGGGAGTAAATTCTCTTTTTAAACTGTCTTTCTGTCCTGCCTATGTAAAAAGCTGGGCAGGACATACATTTAGCTAGATAAATAAGCATGCTAGTTCTACAATTGCCATTTTTAAATCTAACTACAGTTTTGCTAACATTTTCCAATGTAATTTGTCTCTCTTCTAAAATGTCCTTACACTGATGGCAAGCTCCACATTTAGAGGTATGTCGGTCATAAGGATTCTTGGATTGCGATCCATTCTCAAAAATGCTCTTCAAATTTCTACCCATTTTGTATACAAAATGTGGTTTAGAACCAAAAATATTCAAAATATCCTCCTCAATAAAAAATGTTTGCCAGTACAGCATCAAGATATTGTTCACGGCTTGTGAATATGGACCGTATTCTACTATACATGCTCTATTAAATTTTGTAATTATACTATCCTTGTTACATATGTTAGTATCTGTTGGATTTAATTCAGTAGTGTGATTAACACAATTAAGACCCAACAGGGGTAAATACTTCTTCCCCCATTCATCTATGACATATTTGCTTGTGTCAGACATCATCTTTCCATCATACCCTCTTTCTCTAAAAAGACCAGTAATAAACCGAACTTCGTCAATCATGTCATTATAATCAGATGTCATTTTGATTGCTCGAATGAGTTGTCCTTTAAAAATATTATGTTTGAGCTGTCTGGGGTGATTACTGTTATATTCTAAATATGAATTCGTGAAGGTGGATTTTCTATGTATCCTAGATTTAAATCTATTACCATCAAAGCTAATTAATGTATCCAGGTAAGCGACTCCAGTACCATTGCATTCCGATGTAAATTTAAGATAGTTGGTACTATCATTAAGATATTGTACAAAATTGTTAAATGCATCAATATCTCCATTCCATAAGATGTAAATGTCGTCGAGGTAACGTGAATAGTACTTAATAAACCCCGAGTATACGCTGTTAAATATAGAGGACTCCTCCCAATCAAGCAGCACCAAATTGGCATATATGGGGCACATGCAGCCCCCATAGCCACGCCTTTGGTTTGCCGAAACATTTCCCCTTCAAAGAAAATGTAGTTGTGATCCAGTACAATGCTCATTAAGTCGGTCAACATACTTATTCTGTCCCAACTCAAACCTGTGTGTTTTCTCATACTGTTCGTGAAAGCTGTTAAACCTTCATCCGGGGGAATGCATGAGAACAAACCCACTATATCAATGGAAGTAAACAATAAACCATGACCATCAAGGTGGGTTGGGAAGTTCTTTAAAAATTCCCATGAATCTTTAACAATTTTAAATAAAATTTACTGAAGATTCTCATTAGATCAAGTATCACTGGATCATTTTTTTTCAACCACTTCCAATTAAAGTGATCAACAACCACTTAATTGGCATACGTGTGTGTGTGTGTGTGTGTGTGTGTGTGTGTGTGTGTGTGTGTGTGTGTGTGTGTGTGTATATATATATCCAGAAAAAATGGAGGTTATTGCCTCTCTATACTCCTCCCTCATTGAGTATAATGCCCTGTTTGGTATATACCTCTTCAAACATCTGCACCAACTGGAAAGGCCACAGAAATACCTCACAAAAAGAATCCATGGCCTCCAACACCTGTCCTATGAGGACAGGCTCAAATCACTATCACTCTACTCTGTATCGTACAGGTTGCTCAGAGGTGATCTGCATCTGTCATACAATGCAGTCTCAGACCCTGTCCTACTAGAGATGCTCCATATCCATAAGTCTAACTGCTCGGGCATTACCCGTTTGAAAGGCCTGGTTTGTCACCCAGAGGCTGCCCTGTCTCTGGAATAGACATCCCATACACATCAAACAGAGTACCTCGCTGACCCTCTTCAGGTGCAATCTTGATGAGTGGATGGGAAACCACAAATTTGTCCCAGGGGTTCCACCTGAGCCCCTGACTGACAGGAGTGACAGGTGCTGACTGAGGTTCTTTTTGAGGATAAACTCTTGGCTAAGTTTGTAAGGGCCCCAAAGCCATTAGCCTAGTAACCTCCTATGATCCTATATATATCTATATCAATATCTATCTATATCTATCTATATCTATATATATATATATATATATATATATATATATCTATATATATATATGGTTTACTATCAAAATCTCAGCGTTAAAAGCAAAAAACATATTTAATGTTGAAAGACATTGTCAAATTCATGCATACTAATGAGGTGTAAATGTTGAATCTGATGAACAAATTTCATCATTTACATCGAATATCGAACAGGATATCCATATAGGAGCTAAGGTATGTCTAGCTCCTACCTTGGAATTCACTGTTTTGCAGGGGGCAAGCCCCCCACACTCCCTGCTAACTATATATTCCAACTCTGAAATCGCACAACAGCAAGGAAAGGGATGAATTTCCCAATCCACACTGTACTGAGATCTCTCGTCATAACATTGAGCTCCTATCAGTGAATGCACAGTGGCATTTGCTCATGTGAACTATCGCTCAATTAATGTTCGGCAACATGGAAATCAGCCAACAGCCCTATGACATTCCCATGTTCGCCAAACATTAATTCTATCTTTTGATAGTAAACCTATAACACACACACACACACACACACACACACACATATATATATATATATATATATATATATATATATATATATATATATATATATATATATATAGATAGATATATATAGATATATATATATTTACTATCAAATCTCTGAAACACATTCCGTCGAGTAATCACTTCAATGAAAAATAGCAATGAAAATTAAAACAGAGTTCACACAAAATAACATTGTCATTCAATGTACTCGACATTACACAGTATACCTTGTCTACCAGTCATTTCCAACTAATGTACTGGAGGGGGACAAGCCGCCCTGCACCCTTCCACACCATGCTAATTACATATACAAATTCTGAGATTGCACTACAGTGAGGAAATGGGTACATTTCCCGATCCCCACTGTACTGTGATCTCCAAATAGAATGTAATCTCACAACAGGGAATGTATAGTAGCAAACATTGTTGTATGGATGACCATTTTCGGTTCAGCCTTCCATGAACTGGAAGATAGCCTTTTGACCATCCCAGTCCGAGTGAATGCTGTCCAAAATTTTGATTGTAAACTATATATATATATATATATATATATATATATATATATATAGATATATATATATATATTTATATATAAATATACACATAGAGAGAGAGAGAGAGCAAGCGATAAATATATATCTACATATCTCTCTCTTTATATATATATATATATATATATATATATATATATATATATATATATAAATATATATATATATATATATATATATATATATATATATAAATATATATAAATATATATATATATATATATATATATATATATGTGTGTGTGTGTGTGTGTGTGTAGATATATAGATACAGATATACATAAAAAGAGAGAGCGAGAACTGCAAGAAAAACCCAGCCAAGCTAGAGTTTCTACTTTGTGACACCTTAAATTTTTTACTGAATGGTTTGTGAACTTTTTCCCTTTTGGTTTATGCATATCTCTCTATATCTATATATATATATATATCTATATATATATATATATATATATATATATATATATTTAGTCTAGTTCTGGTAAGACACTCATTGTAAATGTTACAATTGGATGACCTGTGTTTAATTTGGTGATTTTGTAATCTAATAGTTCACAGATAGCAACATTTGATGTATCTCTGATGCTTGTTAATATTAGGAACAATAATAAAGTTTTTTTATAGTGGGAAATTTGCTATATTCCCATAAGATTGATGCCGTTATTATTTGTGTAGCATGGTTAAAGAAAAATGACTGGAAGCCAGTTTTTCAGGGTGTAAATGTTTTTACTGTAACAGACATTAAAAAAAAATCAAATGGAGGTGTTATTACAAGGATTAAAAATTATTATGAGATCTGTGGTTATTACAAGTTCAAAGATAACACCAATATTGCAGAGTGTGTAACTATGACAATAAAGACAACCCTGGAACATATAACAATTGTTGGAGTGTATAGACCACCAAAGCCTAGTGCTGATGACCTAGAGGAATTCATACATTTCTTTCATGAACACACAGAGGGAAGAATAATAGTGGCTGGGTACTTAAATTTGCCAGGAACAGACTAGAATAATATTGATTCAACATTAGTAAGGCTATATGTTCAGGAACAATTGCTTCAGATTGTAAAACGCTACTGGAGAACGGAACATACTAGACATTGTTTGTGTTCTTAAATAAATTACTGTTTCTTCATGTCAAGTTTTACCACTGTTGATGTGCAGTGATCATGGGGTTATAAACGTTAATTTGTTGCTAGATAATTCTGGCAAACTGAAATCTAAACCAATGCACAGAAGATTAATAACAGATTGTATGGAAGCAAAACAGTCACTATGTAAAACTAATTGGAGTGATGCGTTCAATGGAAAAACTGCAGAAGGAATGTGGAAAGTTTTGAAAGAGAAATTGAATGCAAAAATAAAAAAATATTTAACATCACTATCTAGGCATACATTGTCGGGAGGATATATTTTCAAAAGAACAAGGTACTTAATTAAGGAGTGACAAAAATATAAGAACTGGAAAAGAGGTTGTGTTGATCTATGACTTTTAAAACTGAAACAAATGAGCAACAGACAAACTAAACATAGCGAGAGACAAGATCAAGAACATTTTAAAAACAGTTTATATATATAAAGATATTGGGCATAAAAGTAAAACATTTTATAGATACATAAGGTGGTAGGAGTAAAGGCATACAAACTGATAAACCGTGTGCAGATTCTGAAACATAGCAGATTATAGATATATTTACAAAATCTTATGCAAAGCAGTTTAACTCCACAAAGTGGGTGATACATTGTCCTAATGACAGCTAAATGACAACATAGTGGTATTAATAATAATGACCTGAGAACACTTTGGCATGAACTTACAGTGCCATCATATTTGTTATTTACTAGGCCATATAAATATAGAGAGATTCCTCATGACTGAAGACATGCACTTGTTAAACTTGTCTTTAAAGGAAAGGGAAGTAGGACAAATCCAGATTCATACAGAACCATACGTTTGCTTTCATGTTGCAGAAAAATAACTGAGATTATATTGGCTAAATTATTGCCAAAACTGGAAAGGTTAGGACTTGACATCGTATATCAGCATGTATATGTTGAAACTCGATCTTTTACTACCTGTAACATGATGTTCTATAACAGTATAATAACAGCTATGAATGAAAAATTGTGCTGTGATGTAATTTATATAGGTTTAATTTCAGCATTTGAAAGGGTCATACGCAAAACACGATCAATAAATTAGAACAACTAGGTACTGATGCACTCTTGATCAGATGGCTAGCTACATGGCTTACATGACAAGTATAATACAATAAATGATCAGGTAAAATTCAAGGTTACAGTCAGGGTGTCCCACAGGGCTCTATCGTAGGCCTATACTTGTTTAGATTGCATGTTTAAGATCCATCTTTTTCATCTGTGGTGTTCTACAGTCTGTATGGAGATGACTTGAAAATAGGTAAACATATTACATGAGTTACAGATAGGGCATGTTTTCAAAACTAGACAAAATTGACCATTTGGACACAGAGAATAATATGCTGATAAATACATCAAAAACTAAGCGTATAAGATTTGGAAGGAATGAACTGAAAGGTGAATACTTAATACAGCACACACTGGTTGAAGCTGTGAATTAATCTGAGGACCTAGGTATATGGGTAGATTCAAGTTGTTTCTAATCATGTCAACCAATTGGTTAATGATAGTTATAGAACTATAGGTTGTTTAAAAAGATTTATAAAGGCTAAGAAATTGGAAATGATGAAGGCATTTTTTGTTAGTTATATTCGACTCAAACCTAAGTATGGAATAATAGTATGGAAATCTTATAAGAAAACAAACATGAGTAAACTGGAAAGAGTACAGTGGAAATATACTATGGGCATCCGTGGATGGGAAAATTTGTTATTATAAAAGGCTAAAATATTTGAACTTGTACAGTGCCTCATATAGATACTTAAGAGGAGAACTTATTTACTATATAGGGCATTTAGAGAGACAGCTACCTCTGGATATGTTTGGGGTTATCAAAAGGTAGTAGAGTATCATCAGACAACCTGTGTAGAAGATACTGTAGGAATGAGAAGTGTACTATCTGTGAGAGTAGCTGACTCATGGAACAGACTACCAAATTTCATTAAAGAAAGCAGTAGTTTAGATATTTTTAAGATCAGCATGGACACATTGTGGGAACAACTATTTTGAAATATTGGCAGGCTAGTAGGGCATTATTATCCATGTTTGAATTATTTGCACATATGTATGCATGCATTACCCAACTGCTTATTTTCCTTTACATGAGTCATGTAGTATATTGCATTCATTTATTTAAAAGTTTGCTTATCCTAATTGTCTTTATTTGCTACAGAAAGGAAGACTTAACTGTGATCCCACTTTTGAGCTGGAGGAAATGATACTAGAATCTAAGCCCCTTCACAAAAAGAAGAAACGACTTGCCAAAAATAAATCTAAGGACAGTGCAAAAGAAAGCATTCCACTGGTGAGTTTGTGGCATTTTATCATTTTGAAAGCTAAGATAGCAGATGACTTTACCATGGTACACAATACATTTGTAAACTGCATATAGTTATTTATTAATTTAGCATTTCATGAAAATTACAAAAAAGCACACCTGACCAAGACTGTTTTGGTATAACATGTAAGAAACTGAAGTGCTAAGGGGTTGAGAGGTTGACATAATAGTTAAGGTATTTACCTCACAGGCCCAGGGTAAGGAGTTTGATTCCCATTTTGGGAAGCACAGCTGGGCTTCAGAGGACCTCCTAGGGTTGTTTGCCTAGTAATAACTTATGAACCAATATGGCAATTAGAACTTACTGTAAGTGCCATTATGTAAGAGAAGTAAATGAACATATTTATTTCCAAATGAGGACTATAAATTAAATATCCAGTCAAACCAAAGTAGAAAGCCAAGTTTGGCAATAAGCATTGGTGGATATTTTGAGCGTACAATGAAGTACAAACTGGATGACAAGTTACCATGATCTATGTGATTTCTAGAATTTAGGTGGACAGGAAGAGGGGGTTGGAATGTTATGTAGGTATGAGTTTTATGAAAGAGACTGACATGAACGTACCTCCCTCGACTACATGAAAAGAGACATAGAGGAGCTCTCTGATCACGTAGCCCAGGCCGGTATGGCCCTGACCTTGAGCAGCATCTTACCCTCACCTAGAATGATGCCACAGTATAAAGACAAAATGATCGATTTTAACAATTAGCTAAAATTTTGGTGTCATTCAAAGGGGATCCAGTGTCTGTCAGCCTGGGATGACATGCTCAACAAGCCACGTTGCTTCTCTAGGAACAGCTTGCACCTGTCACCCCTGGGCTTTCAGATATTGGCAAAGGCTCTTGCCACCCCCATAGTGCCTTTTTTAGGCAAGGCTCAAAAGTCAAACCCACCTCCATAGACAGCACAAGGAACAAGAAACTAAGGGTAATGCTGCTAAACGCCAGAGGTCTTAACCTCAAGATGCATGCACTCAAAGCTCTCCTCAGTATGGAGAACATCGATATCTGTGCAGTGACAGAAACCTGGTTCAAGGCTCCAGAGAGCACCCCAGCACTACCAGGTTATACCTCATATCATGCTTTTCGGCCCCAAAACCCGGACCGAACCACAAAAGGAGGGGGAGTTTCCATATTTATCAAGGATATCCACACCTCCAGGTTAGTGGCATTGCACGAAGTATTGGAGACCATCCATGTGCAACTGACAGTGGGCAAGACTGCTTTTCAGTTTATAGCATCCTACAGACCACCCTCTCAAAGTCAGGAATCCCACTCGGCTTTCCTGAAAACATTGGAGAACATGAAGATCTCTCCGAACACCATTATATTGGGCGACTTCAACTACCCAAACATAGACTGGGAGCATTACTCAAGCCCCAGCACCTTAGCCCAAAGGTTCCTGGAATTTATAAACTCAAATGCTATGGAACAACTAGTCACCACTCCCACAAGAGGGGAAAACATACTAGACCTGATCATTACCAACATGGTGACCCTATGCTCCATACCAGAAGTATATCCCTCATTGGTAAGATCAGACCATAAATTAATTTCACTGGATATCCACATCCCGACCCCACTCCCATCCCAGAAAACCACAGTGAAAAACTTCTCAAAAGCGAACTTCACACTTCTCAAAACCGAAGTGGAATCCTTCAAGGCCCCAGGGCCAGTGGAAACTATGGCCCAAACTGCAGAATCCTATATAAACGCATTCTACGGACATCTCCAGGAATGCATGGATCATGCTATCCCAAACAAAATCAAGACCCAATCATCCAAAGGCAGGCGTCCAGTCTGGTGGACCCCAGCCATAAATAAACTGTACAACAGAAGGAGGAAGCTACTACATGATAGAGCAAAATCCCTGAAAGGGAAGGCATCTCTGATCAGTACTAGCAAAAAATATGATCCCTCATAAAATCCTCCAAGGCCAGCTTCGAGAGAAAAATTGCACAGGACACTAAAGACAATCATAAGCCTTTTTCAGTTATGTTAGGAACCTGGGATGCAACTCCCAGACTTGTTCTGAGTTGATTCTAAGTGACAAAAAATACACTGAACCCACAGACATCGCCAATATCCTGGCAGACAGGTTCAGTGCAAACTTCTCCACCCCCTCCCCCCCAAAAGAGCAAGTATCTATCCCGGCAGAGTGCAGCCTCCCAAACATCTCTGATGCTCAGGTGAAGGCCGCCCTCTCCAAAGCAAAAAACACTGCTTCCGTGGGACCAGATGGCATCCCGGGTTGCGTCCTACATGAACTCCAAGAAGAACTAATCCCTCAAGTAAAACTGCTGTACAATCTCATCCTCACTACAGGATATGTGCCCAAAGAATGGCGTACAGCATCAGTGGTCCCACTCCACAAAGGTGGCACCTCTGCGGACCCTGGAAACTATCGCCCCATAAGCCTGACTAGCCTAGTCTGCAAGGTTATGGATAGGATCATCATGGAACTCATAAACAAAGACATTGGGGACCTACAGACACTAGATCCTACCCAATTTGGCTTTGTCAAGGGCAGATCCTGCCTTTTGAACCTGGTTGACTTCTTCGAAACAGTCACCAAGGCCATAGATGAAGGGAAGGTAGTCCACACAGCCTATCTGGACCTCGCAAAGGCATTTGACACAATACCCCACTAGGGCAACATAGATAGGCTATCCAGCCTAAATATAAACCCCTATGTCACAAGATGGGTCGCAAACTGGCTCAAAGACAGAACCCACAGAGTCAGAGTTGCTGGAGCCATGTCAGACTCGAAACCGGTCATAAGTGGCATCCCACAAGGTTCTGTCCTGGGACCTCTCTTGTTCGGTATTTACTTTTCTGAGGTACAGGCTAGCGTGGGAGGACTATGGCTCACCAAGTTCACAGATGACTGCAAACTGGGTGCCATAATCGACTCTCCAGCTGACACAAACATCCTTCAAAAAGGTCTCGCAGAGACGGATAACTGGTGCCAGAGCCATGGTCTAAAGCTAAATGCCAAAAAGTGTATAGTCATACCCTTTGGCAAAAACAATGTGCCCACAAATTACCACATAGGTGGTAACCCATTAAGTACAGAGAAAGTAATTAGGGATCTGGGGACCCAAGTTGATAGAAATCTCTCCTTTGACAACCACATTGCCAAAGTGGTTAGAAAGACCTTCTACATAGCCCACCTCATCATGAAAGGATTCACATCTAGATAAAGAGAGGTAATCGTGCCCCTTTATTCATCCCTCATCAGGCCCATCATAGACTACAATGCCCCCTTTGGGATGTACCTTACCCGACACCTGCAGCAATTAGAAAGACCCCAAAAGTACCTCACCAGGAGGATCAAGGGACTCAAACAGATGCCATATGCTGCTCGGTTAAAAAAAACTCCAGCTCTACTCAGTTGCATACCGCCTACTTCGAGGCGATCTATGCCTGACATATAAAGCTATGTCCAACCCAGAATTAATGGACATGTTCCACCTCAGTAAATCTAAATCCCTTAGAGCCACGTGCTCGAGGGACTTGAACCTCAGCACAGAAATAAATAGAACATGCTGGAGGGACAGATTCATAACCCAGAGGCTCCCTTCGCTCTGGCATAGAATTCCAATTCATGTTAGGCAGAGCACCTCACTGACTCTCTTCAAGAAGAATCTTGATGAGTGGATGGGGGATCATAGGTTTGTCCCGGGGATTACTTCTGTGTCACTATTAGACAGAGGCACAGTAAACTAAACTTTAAAAAGGGCACAGTATACTTAAATCAAGGGGTGGCGTAAGCCAAACACAATCGGGCTAGGCTTATAAATGCCCCAGGGAAGATAGTCTAGTATGAACCTATGAACCTATGAACAGGAACACTGTCAGAACATATAAAGAGTTCAACTGAAGATAGGAAGAGTGGAATGAAAAAAGAAAAGGGGGGAGAGGCGATGTCTTCAGAATGGTTGTTTGCTCCATGTTGTAATTGCAGAGAGCTGACAAGTGTCCTTTTATAACTAATGGGCATAATCTAAAATAAAAAAAACTAAGAATGAAGACAGGGAAATGCCAGAGTACAAAGAATTATTATGTAGCATAACAGAGGCAGAACACTGAAGAGTGAAATGCAATGGCATTCCTACCCAGAATAACCAAGATTACTTAGTAAGTAGCAGCCATTGATATGGATGCAGGAGTGGGTGAGGCAGTCAGGACATGACTGGGTGTGCATATGCACCCCATGTCTGAGTAAAAGCAATATCTGCCAACACCTGAGCTATGACTGGTTTATGCCTTCAACAGCACCACAGATAGTTCAACACCCCAACTGCCAAGAAACGTTATGTGGAGCCACAAAGTCACTTCTTCAGGCACACAGGGTACCCATCTGACAAGATCAAGTTAGTGCCATGCCAGAAAACTGAAGGAAGCAATCACTTAGGGCAATTATGATTATGCAAGCTAACCAGTGGAGTCCAGCGAGTATAGGTAATATCATAAATTCTTTGGATGGAAGGTTCCTCTACACTGCCATCATTCTTGCAGTGTGGGAATGCTAAATATATTTACACTGATCCTTTGAAAGGCCCTATCAAATAAGATACAATTAAAACTTGAGTTGTAAACATGTACAAACCAGGATTTATTTTTCTCTGTTTCTGTTTAATCCCCAAATATACTCATCCTAAGGGCAATTACAATGTTCCTATACAATAAGGAAAACTAGTTTCAATGAAATAAAAGCATCTGTTTGATATTAATTTAGTTTTTGAGGGTGTACATTACCTTTTTAATCCTTCAATATTTCGTGTGGATTTTATATTGATATTTTGCTGATGATGTTCGTTGATAATGGTATTATGCAGAGGAAGGACATAAGTTTATGTTCTAACATCAGGGATAACAAAACTGTTACTTGTCAGCAAGAGAATAAACAATGTCAGAAGTAAATGTTTGTAAACATATAAGGTCTGTAGTATAACAAGGCAAGGGAAAAGTTTGGAACAGTGCATCTTAAACAGGTCATCAGAGCTACATCTAGGAGGAGATAGTCAAATCAGAATTATAACTATGAACGGGAATTACCAACAGTACCTTTGCATGCAGTCTTCATAGGTTCATAGGCTCATAGGTGTGTACTAGTCTAATGGCCCTGGAGCCTTTACAAGCCTAGCCCATAGAAGTGCCCAGGTATGGTGCCGCCCGACATTAGTTCCCAGTGCCTCAATCAAGTAGAGCCACTGGAGTGATCCCCATGGTGAACTTTCTATTTCCCATCCACTTATCAAGATTTCTCTTGAAGAGGGCCAGAGAGGTGCAATGCTTGACATGTATGTGAAGTCTATTCCAGAGCATGGGCAGTCTCTGGGTTATGAACCTTTCTTTCCAGCATGTTCTGTTGATTGTGGTAACGAGGTTGAGGTCTCTGGAGCATGTGGTGTGGAGGGATTGGGATTTCTTTAGATGTAGCATTTCTAACAGAGCTGGGTCAGACATGGTTTTGTAAGTCAATCAGAGATCGCCTCTTTTTAGATGATATGAGACAGAGAATAGCTGGAGTATTTTGAGTCTGTCCAAGTAGGACATGTGTTGAAGGCCTAGGATCATCTTCATGAGGTACTTTTGTGGCCTTTCCAGCTGTTATATGCCAAATGGGGCATTATACTTGATGATTGGCCTAATGAGGGAAGAGTAGAGAGAGATGATGACCTCTTTCTTCCTGGATGCAAAATTCTTAGTAATGCAATGTGCCAAATAGAAGGACTGTCTGGCCATAGTGGTAATGTGGTGGTCGAAGGAGAGATTGCTGTCAACCTGTGCCCCCAGATCTCTTATAACACTTTCAGAGTTCAGTGGGCTCCCATTGATGTGGTAATTAGTGGGAACTGAGTTTTTCCCAAAGGGGATGACATCACAATTTTTGACATTAAGCTTAAAGCCATGGTTTTGACACCAGTCATTGGTCTCAGTGATGCCTTTCTGTAGGATGTCTACATCACTTGGGGAGTTAATAATGGCTCCTAGCTTGCAGTTGTCTGTGAACTTGGTCAGCCAGATTCCCTCTGTGTTGGCCTGGACTTCTGTGAAGTAGATGCTAAACAGGAGAGGACCCAGGACCGATCCCTGTGGGACTCCACTCGTGACTGGTTGGCAGTCTGACTTGGAGTCCGCTACTTTCACACTGTGGGTTTTATCTGTGAGCCAATTTGCAACCCACCTAGTGAAATAGGGGTTGATGCCTAGTTTGGTGAGTTTATCAATAATTCCTGAGTAGGGAATGGTATCAAAGGCCTTGGCCATATTGAGGTAGGCTGTATGAACTGCCTTGCTCTCATCCACAGCTCTGGTGACTGACTCAAAGAAGTCAACCAGGTTGAGCAGGCATGATCTACCTTTCACTAAGCCGAATTGTGTGGGATCTAGAGTTTGGAGATTCCCTATATCCTTGTTAATTAGGTCCATGATGATGATACGCTCACTAGCCTTACATATCAAACTCATCAGGCTAATTTAATAAATAAATAAATAAATAAATAAATAAATTCCCAGGATCTGTAGTCGCTCGTCCTTTATGAACAAGGATGACTGTAGTACTGCGCCATTCAGTAGGAACAAAGCCTGAGGTGAGGCTGTGATTGAACAGGGCACACAGATGTGGTGCCAGTTCACTTTGTAGTTCATGTAGAAACATCCAAGGATACTGTTAGGTCCCATAGAAGCTGTATTCTTGGCCCTGGACAATGCAGCTTTAACCTGTGCTGTAGTAATGCTGGGTTCCTGGCATTCTTCCAGTATTGTGATTGGTCCTTTGGGGGGGAGATAGGGTTAAAGTTGGCACTGATTCTGTCAGCCAGTATGTTGGCAATATCTGTTGGCTCAATTATAGGAGGTACCATTGTGCAGTAACTCAGAGCAAATCTGGGTATTGGCATGAAGATTCTTGATACAACTGTAGAAGGTTTTGTGGTTGTTTTTAGTGTCTGTCTCAATTCTGCCTTCATAGCTGGCTTTAGAGGTTTTAATGAGGGATCTCAAATTTTTGATGAGGTTAATAAGGGTTTTTCTTCAGTCTTCGGACTTCACCTTTTTCTGCAACAGTTTCTTCCTTCTGTTGTAGAGTTTATTAATGGCAGGGGACCACCAGATTGGCTTCTTTTTTTTGGAGGAGAGGATCTTGGTTCTGTTGGGTATGGCTAGTTCCATGCATTTATGTGCATGTTCGTACAGTGCATCATGCATCTATTTTCCATTGAAATGGGTGCCATGAAGTTAGACACCTCTGTTTTTAGGAGCCCAAAGTCAGCTTTGGAGAAGTTTTTCATGGTGGTTACCTTAGCGAGGGGTGTGGGTGAGATGTGGATTTCCATGGTGAATAGTTTGTGGTCGAATCTAACCAGTAAGTAATTGCCTATTGGTGTAGAGCAACAGTTGCCCATGTTAGTAATAACCAGGTCAAGAATGTTGCTTCCTCTAGTGGGGGTAAGAATGAGCTGGTCCAGGGCATTGGAACTGATGAATTCCAGGAAGCGTTGGGCCAGTATATTGGTGCTAGAGTATTTTTCCCAGTTGATGGAGGGATAGTTGAAGTCACCTAATATGAGAGTGTTGGGTTGGACCCTAATAGTTTCCAGGGTGCTTAGGAACGTGGAGTGAGAGTCTTGGGATATGGTTCAGGGACCTATAGCAGGCTACAACCTGCCTCATGTACACAGACAACTCCTCTAACCTCCCAACACTCAGACTTGTGAGAGATGCACTTATATATCCAAATTGGAAGCCATGGACTCTCAAGCCAAGACTGGAATAGCTGCTCAAGAGGAGAAGGTCAGCACCTGCACCACACCATATGCAACACATAGCCCTCCAGAATACCTACCATCACAGCTCTTGCATAAAAACACAAACCATTGACTAAACAAATTAAATATCATCTATGAAAGTTCTGGCACCGCAAGAAAAAGTGAAAAGTCTGCTATATAGTTTTATGTGGACTTCATCCCTAAAAGATGGTGACATACATCCTAACCCAGGACCCACTAATAACTCTAATGAAACTAGACATATTATCACAAACTCCACCCTTCCTACACTAACCACTGATTCAAATGCCTTACTTATAGGATATCTTAATATCCAAAGTATTAACAACAAGGTCACCCATCTCCACACTCTCCTTGAATATCACTCCTTTGATATTTTCTGTCTAACTGAAACTTGGTTAAAACCTTGTACTAAAGATAATGAAATAATTCCCCCAGGTTACAATATACTGAGACTGGACCGCACTACACATAAAGGTGGTGGAGTAGCACTGCTGTTTAAGACGGGATTACACATCTCCTCAGTACCCTATAACCCACTGGAGGATACTAAGACTGAACTCCTTATTTCTAAACTACAATTAAACCCAAGCAAGTCAATCTATATTATCTGTATCTATCTACCTCCTGGAAATAACTCTACCATAATAGAAAATATCCTTAGTTGGGTGTCTTCTACTTACCCACAAGAAACTATCATATTAGGAGATCTTAACCATGACTGGTCCTCAGTCAATACTAACAACCCTTCCTCGCACATTAATCTTTATGGCTTTACTCAGACAATAAACACCACTACTAGAATCAATAAACCTAACAACAAAGAAAGTATATTAGATTGGATTCTTATTAACAGACAACAACAAACTTATCTAGTAGATACTTTACCCGATGATGTAAGTGACCATACTTTAACTTACATCATAAGACAAAAGAGTGTCACTACTAACACCCCAACCTACAGGATCTCACGAAGTAATAAACACTTTAACCTAATATTATTTAAAACTGAACTAAATGCCTGGAACTGGAACCCTCTAAAAACTCTCCCACTTGAAGATGCTGTTAAATATTTTAATGCCAAATTCTTAACAATCCTTGATAAGCATGCACCAAAACGATCTATTAGAGTCAAATCTAAGCCTGCCCCCTGGCTAACTAAAGAAACAAGACAAAAGCTATTACTAAGAAACAAATCATGGGCTAAGTGGAGACCTAGCAAATTATCCTCTGATCAGCAAACCTTTAGACACTTAAGAAATAGTACCAAAAAAGCCATACTTACAGACAAAATGAACTACTATAGTAAACTGCAGCAAATGAATCACAACAATCCCCAAAGGTTCTGGTCAACCTTAAATAGACTACTTCACCCAGGCCAGACTACTACACCCTCCCCCTCTGGGTCTGAAAAGAATACAACTCATGAAACTGCCAATGCCTTTAATTCCTTTTTTTCTGATACCATTAACTCATTAGCCTCTCACCTTACCATTGACAATTCTAGCATCCCTAACCACACATCTTCAAATCTGCCTACTTTCCAGTTAAAACCCATCTCTACCACCTTTATCCAAAAACTTATCCAAAAACTTAAACCTTGTACCCCCTCTGCTGATCAGCTACCATCAGAATACCTTCAAAAAGCAGCTAATGTAGTAGCCTATCCCATATCCATCCTTATAAACAGAACTATTAGTGAAGAAACCATCCCTGATATCTGGAAAATCTCATACATTACCCCCTACATAAAGGAGGCAACTCTAACGAGTACTCTAATTACAGGCCTATAGCACTCATCACCCTTAGCAAAAATTATGGAGAAATGTATTCACTATCAGTTAATGGGTCACTTAACTAAACATAACATACTAACTAACTGCCAGCACGGTTTTAGGCCATTTCATAGTACCACCACAGCTCTCCTTTCCTTTACTGATTTCATCAATAAAAACCGCAACAAGAATATTCTCTCATCAGCACTCTTTATAGACCTGTCAAAAGCCTTTGATATGGTCAGCCACCCCCTGCTCATAAAAATCCTAGAATCTCTTTCTTTAGAACCTAAGGCTATTCACTGGTTCACTTCCTACCTCAGCAACAGGAAACAGGCAGTTCTCTGGGATAACAAACTCTCATCTCTTCTGCCATTCTCACTTGGTGTCCCCCAAGGCTCTATTCTTGGACCTCTTCTATTCTCCTTATTCATAAACAACCTACAAGTAGCTATACCTCAAGTTACATGCATACAATACGGAGACGATTCTACACTCATATGTTCTGCTAAAACCATTTCAGAATTACAAACACTAACACAAAATGTATTTAACACAGTTGAGGCATGGTTCTTAAAATGCTGCCTCCTTTTGAATGCTAAAAAAAACAAACTCTTGCTCTTTAAGCCTACTATTAGGTCCACCCCAGTAGAATTCTCTATCTTATCCAAGAATGGCACCCTTATATCTCCTGACTCTACCACCAAGCTGCTAGGTGTCACTATAGACAATAACCTTACCTTTGATAACTACATTAATAATACTGTCAAAACTGTAAATAGAAAACTGGGCTCCTTCTACAGAATTAAAATGTTCTTAACTCCTATAGCCAAAGCTACACTTGCCCACTCTCATCTTATTTCCACTCTTCTCTATGCTTCACCTATATACACTAACCTAAAGAAAAATAATCTCTCTAAACTGGCTAATACTTACAATAGTATTGCTAGGTTTGTTACTGGGAACCAATTTAGAACTCACCACTGTCTGAACCTACAGCAACTGCACTGGCTTGAATTAAAAAACATGTTGATACTCTCCCAACTCACCTTTGTCCATAAGATATTTTACCAACCTAATAACACACCTATACTTTCTAATCTATTTACCCCTTACACTAACCTAAATTCATTACGCTCTTCAAACAAACTTCTAGTAACCTTAACTAAGTCTAATAACATTGCTGGTGACTCCCTATTCTCCAATACCATCGGTAAATATTGGAATCTTCTACCTACTGCTCTAACTTCCATTCCCTCCCCTGTTCTCTTTAAAAAAAGCTGAAAAAACACCTTAAAATACACTGGTTATGCCCATGCTTCAATCCTGACTAAAAATTGTGACTTCCACAATTTTTTTTTCTCTCTCTCTTTAACACCTTCTTTCTATTCGCTCTCTACTACCTACACTTTGAGAAGTTTCCCTAACAATCTACTTCTTTAACAAGTAGCATCTATTACAATCCATTAAAGAATTTTGAATGTAAAAGAAATTTCCTGAATGTGCTCTACTCTTGCCTCAAATATTTTACTGTTACAGAACCTTTCTATTTTGTATTTCTATAACTACAACTTAATTGTTTTCTCTACAGGGTATGTATGTAGAATTCTGTAATGTAGTCTTGAATCATGTTTAACCTGCTACTTATTTTTTCTTTTTATGTATAACGTAACTGTGTTTTGTCTCTATGTGGAGCTTTTCTCCCCGGGCCTCTGCTGAAAATGGAAATATATCCAGTCAGACCAGCCCGGTAAACAAATGTAAAATAAATAAATAAAATAAAATAAATGTGGGTCTATATTAAATTCTCGAAAGCCTACACCTTTTAGTTTTTTTTTTTTTTTGTTTTTATTTTTTTTTCTGAACATTCGATGTTTTAACAGTATACCCCTCACTGGTGAGATCAGATCACAAACTAATCTCGCTGGAGGTCCTCATCCCACCCCCACCTGAAATAAAAAAGACCACAGTAAAGAATGAATCACTTACAAATGCCTTCTACCAGCACCTGCAGGACTGCATGGATAAGGCAATCCCAAGCAAAACAAAGACTCTTTCTGGTGGACCCCAGCCATAAACAAACTCTACAACAAAAGGAGGAAGCTACTCCAAGATAGAGCAAAAGATCACTATAAGTAAAACTCATAAAATCATCCAAACACAGCATCCATGGGACCTGATGGGCAGATCATGCCTTCTAAACTTGGTTGACTTTTATAACTGGTGCCAGAGTTAAATGCCAAAATGAAATAGGTGGCAATCCACTGAGTACAGAAGAAGTGACCCAGGTTGATAGTAGCATCAGACCAATGATTGAGTACAATGCCCGCAGCAGCTGGAGAGGCCACAAAAGTTCCTCACCAAAAGGATAAAGGGTCTCAAACATCGATTATTAATAGGACATGCTGGAGGGATAGATTCATCACCGAAATCTTGACCAATGGATGATTACCTCAGTGTCACTGCTCAACAGAGGCACAGCAAAATAATGGGTATAGTTCTATGAACCTATGAACCTATGAACCTATGAACCTATGATTACTAAAGGTCGATCTTTAGTGATTCGAACTGTTAACTATTCGATGTTCTAATATAGGCCCGTTTTATGTCACTTACAAATGCCCCCTTCCCTTTTGTAGAGTGAATTTCTTAATTTTAAGTACTGTAAAAAATAGCTGCCTCAAAATATTATTTTTCGTACAGCAGCTGCCTCCAACCTAGTTATGACATATACATTAAAGCTGTAGATTTGGAGAAGTGGAACTCTACACCAACGTGAAGTGAGTTGAGCTCAAAAGAGTACTGTAGTTAGTTATGTAATATTTATCAGAGAGTAGAAAATTACAGAGTAGTTTATAACTTCTGCACTGTCTATAACTTTAAGCCTGCTACATGCACTATTTCTGATGTTTACTGACTATGCTGTTGATAGACCGGAGTAGTAATGACAGTTTTGTTAGCTTTGGCATAATCAGGAATAAGGTATAATGTCAAAAAAGAGACAGAAATTAAGTTGCAAGTAGGCAAACACAAGAATCATTGGAATATAGAAAGGTAGTTTATGAATGTTTACAGACCATTTTATTTTCAGTCTTGATAGTTAATGGAGTTATTTATTTTCATATGTTTAGCTCAGACATTTCAAACAGTACCAGCAAAGCATGACAGCACAAGTTCCTCAAGGTGAAATTCATGATAGGCTGACATTTAAATGAACTGTGTTTCTGTAAATCATCTTTTCTTGAAAAAGCTCAGTGAAATGGTATTTGCAAAAAAGGGGATTTCAGTTATTTTTTTTAATACCTAACCCTGTATTTGATTATTTTCATCTATGGCTGTTAGGGTCTCCTGAGTGGGCATAAGGTAATCTTTCCTCCGTGGAAAACTCTTTTGCTTGTGTGTTTCAATTTTTATTTTTAGTTAGCTCTGGTCGATTCAATGAAATGCATTTACCAACTCACCATTCATTCAAACATACCACAACCAAACTTCACAATATGTTTAAAGTATGTAATCATTAACATATAAGTATGTATTTATCCAGTAAATAACGGATACAAGAATCAGCAAGTCACAAGTCTGTATTTAACTTCCTAACCTAAAATGTATTGCTAACACATAAGTGGGCAAAGAAACTGAGCTGAAAATAGACAAATGTCTCTTGAACCTAATCAGGTCTCATAGTTCAAATCATACCTCCTTACTGTACCTAATGTTGCAGTATATCTCTGATTTTGCCTTTCTTTTGCCCTGTTATTTGTATTTGTTTTATTTACTGATAAAACCTTGAAGATTACTCTCAGTCACTAACTCCAGCCATTAGAGTTTCATATTTCTTTTTGTTCAAAATGCATGTTGATGAAAAATATGTTCTTTTAACTTTTTAAAGTAAATTAAAGTTACATTTGAAAAGTCTTTCTGATTTGGGGCCTTTATCCCCCTATTATTTTAGCTTCCTGAGCAAAGAAAAAGGTGTGATTCAAATACATTTATGTGTCAAAAGTAAGCTTGGCAGCTTTGCTCTGAAATCAGAAAAAAAGACTAACTTTTTAAGCACCTTTATGACATAAGAAAGGCAGTTAAACTGCATAACTATGTTTTAATGCTGTTATGATCAAGTTTCTTGTTAGAGTATAAGCAAAAGCTATCACAGAATAGTGGCTGGAAGCTGAAACAGATTTAGAAGATGTAATACACCTTGTTCTGCACTATTCCTTTATTGTGTGGCAGTGTAGATTGCATTACACCCTTCAAACCTGTTCAAAGATCAAAGATAGACTTTGCTTTTGGTCACTAAAGGTGGGACAACAGGTGTGGCTGCCCCAGGCAAAAGTAGTTTGGGGATGCAATCCGCAAAATGTAAGCAGCAATGATCAACTAACACCTGACCTGTCCCTTCAAAAGTGCTGTATAAGCTAAATGTGGCTGCTTAAATTAGGTCCTTACAACACTTTAGCAAATCTGGTAAATCTTCTTGCCTATGTTTTAGAACTATGGCCAATTTTATACACCACTTTTGGCAATTGTAGATCTCAGCTAATCTGTTTTAGTGGGACAGTCAGTGGATGAAAGTAAAGGATAGGATCATAATAAAGTAATCATCGATGTGGTTTGGTGGATTTTGGGGCCAGCCTACAGTGATTCAGAGTTACAAGATGAAATGCATTACTTAGAAAATATGTTGTTTCACTTTCATCACAATCTAATGCAAGAGGGGAAGACAGTAGGTGTCTTTCTTTTAAGATAATAGGTAGGAAAATATATGCGTGATCTGGCTTGACTAGGGACAGTGTATGTGTCTATGTGCAAGAAGTTGAAATTCATTACACAGGTCCTTACTCTATTAATTTTCTTCAAAATCACACATCAAAAATGTACATAGAAAGGGCTGCCTTTTTTGGGGGAGGCAGTCAGTGTATGAAAGCATAACACATGTTCATGATTCATACTAAACAATTTTTGACTCAGCTACTTTTCTCAGAAAGTAAAAGATTAAAGACATTACTCTTTCTTTCAATTTCCTCATAATGCTGCATCAAAGCTGCACACAAAGTTCTCTATCTCTTTGAGGCAGAGTTAAGTGTGTATGCTATATGTGAGAACACAGAGTAGCTACATGATTATCATCAAACAGAAAGTATATGATTGTTGAGGGGCAGCGTACATATCTAACAACAACATGTTAAAATATATTACTATGGCTATTATTTGTTTCATTTTCTTCTCAATGAGACATCAGAAATATCCAAAATATAGTTATCGTTTTTGTAGGACAGGCAATCAGGTAGTATGATAGCAGAGGGCAGTTATGATTATTGATAATGGCTTATTGGGAAGTGTCTCACAGTATTACACTCTAACATTGATTGTGTGTGTGTGTGTGTGTGTGTGTGTGTGTGTGTGTGTGTGTGTGTGTGTGTGTGTGTGTGCATGTGTGTGTGCATGCTGTTTGTTTTGTACAGAAGTACCTTAATAGAATTTTTATTTATTTTATTTTACATTTGTTGACCAGGCTAGTCTAGCTGGATATATTTCCATTTTCAGTAGAGGCCCGGGGAGAAAAGCTCCACACAAGAATACAACAATAAAACAAGTTAGTAAAAAACTAATTAATTGATAAACTCAAAAGAAAGACAAGAAATAGACAAGCCATACAATTGTATAATGACAAAATACAAAGTCAATTAGAGAGGATATAAATTTGGAAAAAGAAAATAAAAAGAATATTAAAATATAGAGAGAGATTAGGGTACAAAGGACAAAAGGAAGAGGGGTGTCACATAAGTTAGAAGAGAGGAAGAGGAGGTAAGGCAGAAGATAGGGAAAAGAAAGAGACAGAGAAGGCAAAGAGAAAAGGGGGAAGAGAAAGAAAGGAGAAGGTCAGAGAGAGGAAAGAAGTTCAAGGGTCAAAGGATAAAAGGTATTAGCTAGACTGACTAAGATAAACATAGTAGTGGGTGAAAAGAGGGAGATAAGGAGAGGAGAAGTTAGTCTGGTGTACTACAAGAACAAAGCCAGTGGTTTGGGAAGTACAGTTTAATTTTTTGTTTGAAGAGGGGTAAGGAAGTAATCTGTGTAATTTCCCTAGGTAAGAGATTCCAAATTCTACCTACAGAATTAGTAAATAAGGAGTCACCAGCTGAGTTGTTAGACTTAATAGAACTGGCCAAGAGTTTACAGGAGGATCGAAGTGAGGTAAGATTGCTATAGGGGACTAAGAGTTGTGAGAGTATAGGGGTGTTATCAGGTTGGTGTAGTATTTTGTGGGCAATAGTGAGTTGTGCGGTTGTAAGGTAGTTTTGTAGTTCAAGCCAGCCTAGAAGTTTCAAGTTATGGCAGTGATGGGTTCTGAAAGGGTTACTTGTGGCGAAGCGGGCGATGTTATTATAGCAGGTAGCTAGTTTGTTTAGGTCAGTTTTCTTAAGGTTGGTTAAGATTGGTGAGGCATAAAAGAGAGTGGATAAAAGATGGGAGTGGGCAATAGTAGCTCTGGTAGTTGGGGTTAAAAAAGGTTTAATACGGTATAAGGATCCTATTTTTCTATTAACTGATTTGATGGTGATGTTGATGTGTTGATCAAAAGTGAGATTGTTATCGATGGTTATACCTAACAGTTTAGTTGTGGAGTCAGGAGAGATGACAGTGGCGTTGTTAGACAAGATGGTGAAGTTTGGTGAAGAGGTTCGAGTGGTAGGGGAGAAGAGGAGAAGTTTGTTTTTTTTTAGCGTTCAGAAGGAGGTACCATCTAGTAAACCATGTTTCTACTGTATTAAAAATATTTTGAGTTAGAGAGATTAAATCTGAGGAGGAGGAAGCTGAACATATGATGGTAGGGTCGTCAGCGTATTGAATACAGGTAGCTTGAGGGATTACAGTGTGAAGATCATTAATATAGAGGGAGAAAAGAAGTGGACCAAGAATAGAGCCTTGAGGGACTCTGATGGAGATGGGCAGTAATGAAGAGATGTGGTTATCCCAAAGAACGGCTTGCTGTCTGTTACTCAGATAAGAACTAAACCATTTAATGGCAAGGTTATCAAATGAGAGGGATTCAAGGATGTGGATTAAGGAAGAGTGGATTAAGGAAGAATTCCTATTTGTTTTATTGTAACTGCAACAGGGGATTGATATATGGCCTTGTTACATACAGCAACAAATCTGACATTTCAGAGACGTCTTGTCATATCTCATATTGTACCTAATTAACATATGAAGATATTTGTGATCATTGCTTGCAAGACTGGCTGAAACTTATGGCTAAAATTTATGTACAGTTAGTCCCCCTTGGACTAGAAGCAAGAAAAAATATTTCAATATCCAGTGCAAAATTTCTGTTCTGAATAAAAGCAGAGCCCTGAACTCCATCTACTGATGAAGGCTTTGTGGTAGTATATAAATCAGGATGAGGCAAAGTGAAATCCTTGGAGTAGATTACTATGCTTAAGTGTGGTTATCAGAAATGCATCAGATCTAGAGCTTTAGAAGGCTTTTGTTGTCACAGACTGGCCTTATACCTTGCAGATTTCTTGTACTAAAGATGCTGAGAGGTACGCATCTATCTTTTCTTTACAACTCAATCGCAAACTCTACTTGTTATTCAGATATACATATTTTTCATTGTATGGCTTTACATCTTAAAATACTTAAGGTTTACATGGATTGGCTCCCAATCTGTAGAAAATATATACATTTTACCCTAGTCTAAAGTTATACATCAATAATTATGTTAATCCATAATACCTACTTGACACCCCACAAGCTAGCTGTTGTGCATCACCTGAAATCTTTATGGGAAAGGTTGTAGATATAGTCCATATTTGTAGAACTGTTCATTCAACCAGTATAGAATTTTTTCTGTGGGGCAGTCTGATAGTGTCATCAGTTATTAAAATAAGCAAGATTGTCATGGTGTAACTGTTTGTTGGTCTACAGATATTGTACTGTGCCATTAAAGAGAATTTAACTTAAATTTCAGTGTGGATGAAGTATTTTGTTACTGACCATTGATTATACTCAGTAGAAATTTATCTTAAGCTTTTATGTACCTTTATAAAGCAAACTTGATCGTCTTAGAAATGGACAAACTCTTATGTGATGCAGAGAAATTTGTCAGTATCGGGAAGAATCTTAATATGTCATGCTATAATAATTAATCTAAGAACTTAATCAACTAACCTTATGTATATATAGCTTAAGTTATTTTCCTTATGTATCTGCCACCCACCTCTAATGCATGATCTAGACCGAGTCTGTACCATTTTAACAGATGCTTTATTTATATTAAATCATGCTGCTCATTATTTGCAGCTGTCTTCAGATTTACAGGGAATCACTCTTTTTGATATCTACAAGGCAATGCTTTGCTTTGTAGTTGAATGTTACTGCTTGGTTGATTACTTCTATATGTTGTTTTGTATTAACTGTATTTTATGACCTCGCATTTTTACTGCATTTTTTGTACATTTGTTTAAAAAATAAAATAGGCTTGTAAACAGCATTCCATGAAATTCCTATTATTGAAAAGGTCTAGATTTTAGAATTTTATCAGCTTTTTTTAGCTATATAGAAAAGGTTTCCTTAACAGTGGCACTTTAAATCCAGATCTGTATTCCTAAATTTGTTAATGTCTTCAGCCCTTAGCTGCAGGAGGATATTAAAAAGCCCTTACTTCCTAATGTGGTCTAAGGAAGGAAGTCACTTGTTTCCTGTTAGTTTTCCTCCAAAAAGCTGTACTGAAAACACACCTCATATGACTTGCAATATCCTATAAAGTGTGAATATTACAAACATTTAAAATATGAAAACTCTTTGTTAGTCATTGCACTATGGAATGGTGTTAATATCAAAGGTCTATCTCGTGTTACTGATGTTGTATTGCAGATTTATGAAAGGAATGGCATTTTGTTTGCCGAAAGTTGCTAGTTATGGTCTAACAAAAATTTATATCCCTGTCAGTATGCGAGAAAGAACCAAGGTGTCAGAGTGAGAGAATTATTCATCTGTTTGGTGGCTTATCAATGATGTATGGCAAGAATGGGCATCAAATTTAGCTTGATGATATTATGCAATATATCTAAATAATGCATATAATATTTTCATATAAGCATACTAATATTTTTAACCAGTGGAAAAATCGCTTGCCTTAATGTTTTGTGTAAGATGGCACAATGTGTTTGCCTGTCGGTCACAAAGCTTTTAGGATATTAATGCAGATATGAAAACATATCTAATATTGATTTCTGCTTTACCAAATTTTGATATCTCTGATTACCTTCACTTTATCTGTCAATTTTAAAGTATGTTATTTTATTTTTGCACTATTAATGTAAAATTTGAAAATGCTGTATTTTTGTAAATTCTTATTCTTTTGGAAAACACTCCATAATAACACCAGTCCTTTACATCCTACACTATCAATTTCACTGCCCAGGCTTAGCAAATCACATCAGTTAGTAGACTTCACCTGCTTTAGTTTGTGGGTATGTATCTGTGCCAGCACGTCATAAATCAGACTTTGAAAACACTGAAGAATATGCTTATCTTAGGAGTGTAGAGAAGCCTCATGTTAAGACAGGCATACGTTTACAAGATAAACAGAATCTGCATTTTCCTGACAACTATATCTTTGTAAGCACCAATGAATCTTAACAGAATAATTTAATATTGCACAGTGTGGGAAGGCCAGGTTTGCATTATATGTACATAGCCAAAATAAATAATAAAGTATGCACTTAAACTCAGTAATATGGTAATACAGCATGTGCCCTCTAGTAACACATTCCATTGTTAGTGAGTGCATGATGGGACCAGTTAGTGCTAAGTGTTTCATCAGACGTTTGCTGATGTGGATAGGAAAGATAAGGGTCATAATGTCATATTATGCAATAGGGAAATTGTGTGTCAGGTCTGGCTGATCCAAGGACATGAGACTCACTGAGTCAGAGGTAGTGAGGATGGTGTCTGTTGAGAAGTGTGCCTATTTATGGTTATGATTTCCACTACAGGAACCATCTGACTTACATCCTGTGAATGTCTGAAAGTAGTGTGGATGACATGTTCTACTGTTGTAGACTTTGCTGATGCAGCTTACTAAGTTATAAATCCTATGAAAGCATCAGAACAGTGTGTGTTAGCGGTCTCTTCAGAAAGTGAGGATCTCTTGATTAATTACATGCTTATGTCTTATGGGCTTCTTCTGTTTGCTAAATACCTAGTCCGAATGTGAGATCACTGTCTTAAGCCTGAAGACCATAGTATAGTGCCTAGAATTATCTACAGTGTCACATAGAGGAACATGAGCTGTCATTAAAAGGCACATGGCCTTAATGCTGGGTAATAGAAGAAGTGCTGCTAAATGACCCTTCATAAGCAGGAGAGGTGAGATGACAGTGATGAGATGTAATTGTGTTGAGGGACACTCAAGCTAAAAGGGTTCAAGTCTAGGAGGCTGATAATCAAAGAATCCAGGAAAACAGGTCTTCCAGATACAGCTATAGCTATCTCTTCCCTTCTACCTGTTTGGAAGGTACATGTATGACTTTGCTTGCAGCATCATGATTTCAGTCAAAGGGATTTTGACAAGCAGTGCCATTTTAAGGTCACATATTCCATAGTGGGACCAATATATTGGGTAATGTGGTATGGAGAATAGTTAAGTAGACAGTGAGGTAGGGAAATGTTTACTATAAACACACACACATGCACCCACGCACACACAGTAGAAGTGCACAGAGGATGGTTTTATTCCAGTACAGATGTTATATTCTGCCAGTGTTTTATGTAAATAACAAAAATCTTGGTATCTCTTGGCAGCTGAACATCAGCTGTTTGACTCAAAGTAGGGCAGTAAGATAAGAAACTATGTGGTGCGCCCTACAATACTTGCACACAGCTCTCTGCAATCTAGCTGTACTGGCAAATGGTGACAGCAGCTATGCACAATCAAGTGTAGGGATGAATTAGTCTTCATTTTGTAAGTTATTCAGTCATTAGGGTTTGGTCAAGAAGGATACTTCAAAAAAGCACACAACTGCTAACAGCCCTTACATTGCTCAACCCCTATGCATTCTTCACCACATTATCTGTCTATAAGTGAGTTCGGATCCAATATCAAATTCAGTGATTAAGGTCCAGTCTAGTTTCAGTGTGTTGCAGCCAGCTGGATACAGTACAAGGCTGTACAATGGCTCTCAATTTAAAAACAAGCTCAAGCACAAATAGTAATTTGAAACAATTTCTGTTTAAACTGCCTATAGCAACCAGATGCTTAGAATAATAGCAGTTTCTCTCCTCTAACCAGAAAAAAAAGTTAAATTAGTTCAAAGTGAATAAAAGAACACTTAATCAGTTATAGTAGCCTAGAAGTCTGCAGTAATTAAGTACATACAGTAAAAGTAGTGACTTCCTAAATGCAGTGGGCCTGGTTCTATGGTCCAGTAGAGTACCAGCACTCTGTGTTTCAGTGTAGCCCAACCATATATTTCTTATGTTATTTAGTTTGGACTGAATTATCAACACTGCTGATATTCCACAATGGAAAAATAATAAATATATTTACGAAAGAGTTAGAAAGGCTAAGGATCTGCAAAATAGATCATGTAAGGAAAAGGGTAGGGCAGCAGGTTATTGCTAACATTAAGAGTTCAGACAAGTTCTCAAGCTAATTCAGAGATAAGAAGATGTGCCTGAAGTTCCTGTACATTGCATGTGTTATTGCTTATGAAAAGGTTTGGTACACTGTTCTAAGTATGTGCATTTCTAATGGGGCAGAAGTTTCTAGTGTCTCAACTGCAGTAATAGTAAGTGATAAGGTTAACAGCTTAATGTCAGTTGGCAATGTTGAAGAAGGGTAGTATTGGGGTGATCAACCTTGGTAGGTGTAGGACAGAGCATGTGTATGTAACTTTAAGAAGCAATTCCAGAAGTAGTTGGTGTAGATGTCATGCAAAATGTAAATGTGGATTTTTTTGCTTCAGTGGAACAAGAGTGGACTGACTTGGCTACTGTTTATCAGGAGAAGGTGGCAACAGAATGAGGCGACATGTTGCTGTATAGAAGGGGTAATAACCACTACTTCAAGGAAGTAAGGAAGGAGAGGTAACTCTCTCAGTGCTTTACACTAGTGTAATGAGCCTAGAAACTGGGTCCCTGAGATTGATGCTAACTGTAATCTGATTCAGAAGGATTTTATCGATTGTCAAGTGACAGTGTAGGAAGTGGACTAATATAACTTATGGTGAGAAAATCAAGGTGAGAGGGCATAATTGAAAAAATAAGGACATAGACATGACCAAATCATCTCAGAAAAAGAGATATTTTGGTGGTGAACCAGATGAGAAAAAAGCTGGCAGCACAGTAGGAAATACATTTAGAAATACATTTAGAGGAAGATAAAGCCCCCTCAATGCAGATAACACTGACTCATATGCAGAAGTGCACACCAATGTCCTGTATAACCACTTAAACAGTTGTATAGAATCGGCTGTACCTGACCAGATTAAAAGCAGATCTTGCCAAAAAAACAAGCCACGCTGCTGGACCCCTAATATAAACAGGCTATACAACAAGTGAAAAATCTAATCTCCAAGAACAAGAAGCAACTGGCTCAGCAGATGAAGAAATCCCTCTCTAGCTTAAACAAACAAATTACAGATCTTGTCAAGTCTTCCAAAGATAATTACAAAGCAAAATAGCCTCCCTAGCTAAGGATAATCAAAACTGGGGCAACTCAGGATAAATATGGCTAGGCCTGTAAGGGTTCTAGGACTGTTAGCCTAGTAACCTTCTAAGAACCTATTAACATATGTGGTGGGGGCAGGGACAGTCCTAGAGACCTATGTGGTGGGGGCAGGGACAGTCCTAGAGACCTGTGTGGTGGGGGCAGGGACAGTCCTAGAGAATCTGTGAGGTTGAGAGACAGCATGTGCTAATGCAAGAAGTTGAGACAGCCGATGAGGAAGGCGGTGAGTGAATAAGAGAATAAAGGAAAGTGTATAGGGATGCAGCATTACGGAAGCTGTGGAAGAATGTGTGGGATGAGATGATGGACACTGAAAGATCAGCATCCAAAAAGTGCAGACTGTAGAGATGGTTAGTGGTTGACACTCAGAAAAGAGGCAAATTTGAGTATAGAAGCAGCTGAAGGACAGGGCACTGGAAATGTAAGCAAGAGATGAACAGTAGGAAACATAACTGGAGGACATAAGTCTAAATAAATATTGGAAAAATTGATAGGAATTAATATGATACAACGATATGAGAGCTGAGGTGAGGACACAAAGAGAAGCAAGCAGTTGAGGTACCAAAATTAATCGGGCAGGATAATGATGGCGGGGAAATAAATGAATACATTTTCCAAAACAGTTCCTAGAAATCTGGTGCAGGAGTGAGAGCACAATGGAAGTGAGTTGGAGAAGATGCTTCACAAATTCGGTAGGAACAATGAGGAAGGGGGGAGATCGTTGGAAAGGGGTGTAGAGAGAGTCGGGAATCACAATACTAAAGTTATAATAAGAGGAACAAGCAATCGAAGCACAGCCAGGAAAGAAGGTGTCATCTAGGCAGAAACCCCAGTGAGTTATATTTAATGCTGTTAGATAAGTTTGTTCCATCATTTGATAGTTTGTTCATTGGAATTCAGGACATGGGGCAGATCAGAGAAAAGGTGAGAAAGGTCGTTTTGGTGGCAGAACCAAACAGTTTAAGGGAGATGTGAAATGTACTGATTTTGTTCTCACAACGCTAATGCAGAAGGACATGAAGCTGCTGAAAAATGTGTTATTGACTAGATTATAAGGTGGGCTGCTCCATGAAGAGTAACTAGTAAGGTACTTTTAAGGGGAATTAAATGCTGTTCTAAAATGTACTGCAGTGGAACAGTTACTGGTAGGGATGCTTTGGTAAAATGCTTTTGATACTCTTTAAATAGAAGGCATGACAGAAATGTTGGCCTTCTAAATAGGGGTGGGTAGTGTGCATAGTATAATTAGAACACATTCCAAGCAAAGAACTTAAAAAGTCAGTTGATATAGAGGTATCCTGTCATCTTTTCTGTGCATGACAGCTCTGTATCTGATAAATCAGGGATTAAGTGGAAGGGAGGGGTGTGAGTGTATAGGTGTGGATGGGAATGTATAGTGATAAGGCATGCAAGTTAATGGTATATTTTACTCTAGGTGCCTTAATGACTAACCAGAAGACAGAATTTGAGACTCAGAGTATGGGCAGTCTAGGAGTCTAAGGAAATATGTAGATGAATGATGAACCATAAAACATAGATTTATACCAGTAAGGGAAAAAGTTATGAAGTGCTGTTTGGATGGTGAGAACTAAAGTGAAATGGCAAAGAGATAAAAATGTTAAGTGTGGATTCTGAATATACTCTGGGGATGTCTGAGATGAAAAGCTAAAAAAGGGTATCTGAACATATGGAGAATGAAGAGAGTTAGTATCAGGAACTCAAGTTATTACTGTATGCAGGGATCACTGCAATTCAGATGGCATGGTTGCCTAACTTATTGTAGATATTTTGGGATATTTTAGTAAAATGAGGAAGGGGTAGGTCACAAGAATGAAAACAATATGGTGGGGATTGGTTTGGCATTATCTGGGCAAAGGCTTTAGTTTGTCTATGAATGTTGATCATTAGGACCTGTTTTGTTACAAAATAAACAGACCCTCTAGCATTATATACTAACAATAAGAATGACACTATGTAGACTCATTTATGAGGAGGCAAGGAAGAAGATGATATGTTTTGGAAGGTTACTTTGGGAATGACAAAGCGGCAGGGTAATCCAGGAGTACTGGAAGTTTTCTTGAAAACAACAAAAGTCTTAATCTGGAAAATGAGAGAGATACATGAAGTTCATTAATGTGTAAATGAGAAATGGTATGTTTCTACTGGAAGAAATATGCCTTTGGAGCAATCCCATGTTTAAACTGGGTGAAAGGATAGCCGCAACATGCAGCAGAAAGGAAATGCTACTGATAACAGTGGGTACGTAACAGAACAAAGGAAGAGAGTATTGAGGTCATTCGTGCAGTTTACAGAGTTTGTAAAGTAAATTGGTTACGTTGCAGGAGTTACGTGCAGTTACGCAGGGCAGACGTAGCAGTAATGGACAGGTTAAAGGAGACAAAAATTATAGATGGGTGGAATATGATGAAAGCGTAAAAGGGCAAGGAAATGTACTTCAGTATTTATGGCGATATATTAGAAAGAATGGGGGACCCAATGAATGACAGATTAGGGAGGGATGAAAAATACACATTGAACATGCAATAAGAGATAATGAATGAAATAAATGGTGCAGAGAAGTTACGTGGGAAAGACTGTATGGAAAAAAACAGTGAGGCAAAGCAAAGTATTGTTTTAATGTGATTCAGCACTCTTGGGAAGCTAACGTATAGGTGGTGCATGACACCAGGAGTCTGCCGGAAGGGTGAAGAGGTAAAGGTAAGTCATATTGGCTTGGGAGCACTAAACAAGTTTGGGCTTCTTACAAGGGATGTATGAACTGAATGAGCTAAGGAATGAAGACAGGTTTGGGAAGCTTTCCTTACAGCAGAGGAGGTGGATGGAGAAAATGATGGGAAAGATCAGATGGTGCCTGTTTGGAAATGTAGATCAAGGTAGATAGCATAAGATAAGGAAAACTCACTGCGGGCATTGTGTAGGCAGATGGAGGAAAATATACTAAAATTTGAGGACCATCCCAAATTTTAAATTAGGTTCCTCACTGGCTGCAATGCCATAAGCTAAGTGGGAGGAGTAAAGGCAGTGATGGAGCTTGTGGGAAGGAAAGGATAATAGGCTGAAACAGAGATACACTCTTATGGAAGAACACTAGGAAAAGAGTGCTAAAATACGGAGAATTGGGGAATATTTATGTTTGGCAGAAAGATGTTTGTACTCCGCCTAATGAAAAGTAATCATAGGTGCCAGAACCATAGAGTGAGGGGGTGGGAGCGCCCCCCCCCCCCCACACACACACACACTTTTACAGCTCATCTACAGACATGCTTGCGATATAAATTCAAACATAAAAGTGCTGTATTTCTGATCACACTACTGGGAGAGATTTTATGTGTTTCCCCCACTAGAAGGAAGCTCTGTTTTATGTGCAGGCTGAGGTAAGGAGAGATTTTTATCTGTTTCCCTCGTGCTTCATTATACTGGTTGAGCTTCCATTTATGTTTTTTATGCAGAGCAGGTTTTCTTTCTTTTTATGTTTTATGCAGAGCTTATCTGTTTCCCCCATGCTCCATTATACTAGCTGTTGAGCTGGAAGGAAGCTCTGCTCATATAGAGCAGGTCCCTTTTGTGTGTAAGAAGCTCCGTTCATGTAGAGCAGGTCTGTTTTGTGTGTAAAAAGCACCGTTCATGTAGAGCAGGTCCATTTTGTGTGTAAAAAGCTCCGTTCATGTAGAGCAGGTCCGTTTTGTGTGTAAGAAGCTCCGTTTATGTACAGCACAGTGTGTGTGTGTGTGTGTGTGTGTGTGTGTGTGTGTGTGTGTGTGTGTGTGTGTGTGTGTGTGTGTGTGTGTGTGTGTGTGTGTCTAATGACTGACCTGACTTTTCAGGGACAGTGTATGTATGAAACAAATCTATGCACCTTGCTTCAGACATAGTTTGTTAGTGGCAATGTGAGTGTGTGTTATGTAGCAATTTTCTACTGATTTTATGGGGTACAATCAGCAGATGTCAAATGATCTGTAGTGCTGTACTGGTATTTATTTCCAAACCAGCATTCCAATACTTTTTTGCTGTTGGACTCAGTGTGTGTAGAAGATGCAGAAGCTGCTTGCTGCAAATGTATCAACTTGTTTGCCACAGTTTTTAAAAATAGAAAAGACCTTTTTTTGCTCCTCAAATATGAGATGAATGGTGCACTGAATCAGGGATCATGGGAAAAGGGGTTGACAGGCTTTTTTTTCTTTTAAGTCATGGAGCAGCACTGGACAACAAATGAGCTAGTTATGGCTCTGTATGTACATACATGCACTTACATACATATACACATGTGTACATAGCAGTGACATTCAGACACACACACACACACACACACACACACACACGCACACACACACACACACACACACACACACACACACACACACACACACATATACACACACCTATAGAGGTAAAGATATTTTGTTTGTCTTTTCGGCTTTTCCCAGTTAGAGGATCGCCACAACGGAACTCTAGTCCGCTAATGATTGGCAGTAGATTTTTTATGGTGCTGAGTTGCCAGCCCGACGCCCAACTTTCAGCAAAGGCACGCCCATTCACGCATGTCTTTCGGAGGCCACTCAACTGCCCAATTCTAAGCCCATGTCTTTCCTTATGAAGAGTGACCTGAAAGAATTTTATTCCATTAATAAACCCTAATAAGTTCAGCCACCAGTACTGGTGCCTCCTCATGAGTCACCTCTGCTAGGCTCTTATACTACTGCTTCCTGGTGCTTAGACCAAAGTATAAGTACTTAGAATCTAAACACTTTCACTATTGGCCTGGTTTCAGGTCCAGGATGTCTGTCTCTCATTAGCTTCATATCAAGCTAATAAGGGAGGTAAGCTGTTACAGACAATCTGTGCCACAAAGATAAGCATTTATACAGCAAACTGAACTTTTTTTTTAAATAAGTCAAATTTGGGCAATGTTTTACAGGCTGTATTAAAAGTGTTAATGGGCTGCATTTGACCTGCTGGTTGGAAGTTTGAAACCACTATAATCATTTATATTTTGCTTATTTGTTTGTTAGTTGATTATTTATTAATTGATTATCTTTTTCACAGCAATACTGCCTAGAGAAGTGTCTGTCCCTGATCATTTGAAACTGTGCTTATATTTGATTGTAAACTTTACCATGGTATATCTAGGTCACTGTCCCTAGGGATCAAAAACATTTTCAGCATCACAGTAAGTGATTATAAACAATAAGCAACCATAGGCAGGGTGCTTGCCATACTATGCATCAGGCATAGACTATCACGTAACAGAGTACAGAGGTCAGGACATAATTATTATTATTTGCACAGGTACAGAGGGCAACAGTATTAAGTGTCTTGCATAGGGAAGTGTGTGTGTGTGTGTGTGTGTGTGTGATGCCCAAGTTACTTAGGGCTGGTGGTTAGAATTACTTGGGCTCAAACCCTGTACCATAGGTACAGGAGCCTGCATGCTCTGCCCACACTACCACGTGTGATCTAGGGAGCTTAATATATTCCTCTTAAAATTTGTGTTTTTCTGGCAAATCAGTGAGAATGGAATTCACTAAATAATGATAGCCATTTAGGTTTTTTGGAAACACATGGTAACACAAAACACTATTTATTTTAGCAACTTCTAAGATTATACAAGCAATATTTAAAATGTGTCCCTGGTTTTGGGCCTTTGTTTTTCCAGATTTCTTCTGCTGTGAAATTGAGAGATTTGGTTGTGTCAAGTGGATGGTGCAGTGGTAGTGTTGTTGCCTCCCAGCAAGAGGTTTTGCTTTGATTCTTGGCTGGGGTGCCTTCTGTGTGGAGTCTGTATGTCCTCCCTGTGTTTGTGTGGGTTTCCTCTGGGTGCTCTGATTTCTTCCCATGTTACAAAGACATGCGTCTGGACCATTTCTCCTTGGGCCTCTGCTGAAAATTGGCTTTGTTCCAAGTTGGACTTTCCTGGTAAACAAATGTTAAATAAATAAAAAATGTTGTTGAGGGATTCAGGGGAAGAGAAGTTTAGTACTGCTTATTCTGAGTCTTTTGGCATTGTTAGTAGCACAACAGGTAGTAGCCTTACTGTTGATGCAGAAGGCTGTGGGTTCTACTCTCACAGTATGCAGATGGATCGCTGATACTGAAAGTTGTTTCCTAGCAGCAACCTCTTCATTAGTTAGAGATCCCTTTAATGTGGATTGATTTAGATGAATTACTTCTGCAGAGATTTTGCATATTTACTGATATTGGTGGATTGTAATGACAGACGTTTGAGTAGCCTTTTATGGTTGAAATTTTCTGAAATGGTTAGTTTTGTCATTGGTTCATGCATTTTCTTTCATTGCTTACTAAAAGACTGTTCAAAACTACAAATTAAAAACACAATATAACAACTGGTGCTGTATTATACAAGGAATATAATTTAATACAATCAGGAAGGTGAATCAAAGAATGCATAAATGTATACATGACCCTAAAAATCTGTTTGAAAACTGCCCATAGAAAAGTATAAATGTCTCAAAATCATGGGCAAATTTTAAGCGTTACTCTTGTTAACAAAGCAATGGATGAAGATAAAACAGTTCACACCGCATTACCTTGACCTGGCCAAGCCTTTTGACACAAACCCCTACTCAGGTGTAGTACAAAAGATGAATAATGTAGGAGGAGCAAACACTTGCATCACTAGCTGGATTGCCAACTTGCTCCCAAGATGCAGGAGATCAAAATAGGGAAGAGACCAGTCACCAATGGAGTCCCACAGGGTTTGGTGCTGAGACTTTTTCTGTTTGGTATATACATCTCAAAAGTAAAAGGAAATACCAAAGGGCTTTGGCCAGCTAAGTTTGAGATGACTGCAAGCTAGGAGCAGTTATTGAATCCCCAAATGACTTAACCATCATGCAGGAAGGTTAGTCCCAAACAATAACTGGTGTCGAAATCATGGCAATGCCCTCTGAGAACTGACCCAATTGTTTAGCATTTGGGAACTTGTGTGTACAGTGACCTAACATTTGACAAACATGTGCCAGAGTCATAAGAAAGCCTTTTTATATTGCACAGCTTATAAACAAATTGATTGCGACTAGATCTAGAGGTGTTGCTGTCCCCCTTTACAAAGCTCTCATTAGGTCAATCATTTTGTATAATGTCCACTTTGGCATGTATCTGTCCATCCCCATGCAGCAATTGGAATAACTTCAGAGATACCTTACTTAAAAGGATACAAGTCCTAAACAATAGGTCTAACATGGACCACCTCAAAGATTTATTACTATACTCAGTATCCTACAGAATGCTTAGAGGTGACATGTCTGGCTTACAAGGCATCCTCCGACCTAATACAGATGGGCCTAATGCACATCAGCAAGTCAAATGGCATCAGAAATACTCAGTCAAGCTATCTAAACTAAATGTTGTGGAGAGATTGATATATACCACAGAGGCTACCACTGTTCCAGAACAGACTATCCATAAAAATAAAACAAAGCTCATCCGTCCATATTCAAATGCAACTTGGATTTACAGATGGGTAATAAAAAATGTACTCCAGGATTGCCCCTCATGCCACTAATGGATAGAGGCAGTTATGGGTCCCCTCAAATTATCTATGGAATGATAAGTTATTCTCACTAGGGCTAATATACAGTTATCAGCCATGGGATAGGTAAGACCAATCAGAAAATGTTAATTCAAGAATCAAGCATCAAAAGGGAATTGGCTAAGCTTAAAAAGTCCTCCAAGTGAACCTATGTTGTGGTAGTAAATAGTTATAAAAAATTGCCCTTTTTAGATCACTAAGTGCTCCTCTCACCCTCCACCCCCCTCAGTCTTCAACAGCTTCCAGCACCTATGAAAGTAATTGAGTCTAGGTAAGGAAATGTGGGTTTTTAAGGTGTCATTGACATAGTAATCTATTGTTAGATAACCTGTTGGTCACAGTGAATGTTATTTTGTGTATTGGCTGCTGCGGCAATCCATGTAAGTTACAGTATACATTTCTTATTCACTGATAAATATTAAATAAAAATATTTATATGGAAAGGAACGCATTTTCATTCACTCAGTCCAATCTTTATTAAAAGATATCCATTATATTAGTCTTATATTTCTTCACTCTTGCCCATCTCATTTTCGGATGAGGCTACCTTCCTCTATCCATTGCCATCTCACTCTCAATCTATTTACACTCAGCATTGCATTTTGCAGGTTGTGTTACATGGCATTAAAATTGGTTTGCCTTTCTTCCTGCTAAATCAGGTGCTGTGCAGACACGTACTCCACTCTAGTAGTATTCCATGTTAATTATGTTGCATTTATATGACATTGTGTTCAGTGTAGTCAGTGTCCTTTCAATCAAAGCACCTTTGGTGTGTGTGAATTATTGTTGTTGCATGTATTTTGCTTAGGCAGTGCACAGTGACTGCATTTATCACATCCTGTGAACCATATTTTGTAGTTTTAATTAATTATGCTTAAAGAAATGCATCTTATTCATAGATCTGTATCATGCTTACTTTTCCATATCAGACATCTGGATCTTGACATTTCATACAAATCTGATAACACTGTTTAATAGCTCTTCCTTCTTTTTATGTCTCTACAAAAATAGAAAATTCTAAAAATGCTAACTATCCTGAAATGATTTAAGCAGATTAATTGTTAAATTACTATGGGTGGCCACGGTGGTGCAGCGGTTAGCGTTGTCGCCTCACAGCAAGAGGTTCTCCGGTTCAATCCTTGGCTGGGGTGCCTTCTGTGCGGAGTCTGCATGTCCTCCCTGTGGTGGTGTGGGTTTTCTCCGGGTGCTCCTGTTTCCTCCCACATCCCAAAGACATGCAGTAGGTGGATTGGATACTCTGAATTGGCCCTAGGTGTGAGTGTGTGTGCCTTCTCTGGAAGGTTGGGCACTGGGCTGGCAACTCAACACTGTAAAATTCCACTGCCAATCATGTGTGCGGACAGATGATCTGCTGTGGTGACCCCTAACCGGGAAAAGCCAAAAGAAGAATTGTTAAATTATTATAAAAGAATACATTAAAACAAATACAACAAATTCATGTAGTTGCTGCTTTTTAATAATCTAGTAAGAAAGATCTATTTGATCAAGACATGTTTGATACTAAGTGAAAACCTCTCCTACAGTAAAACAAATCATATTTATCGGTGAGTAAAATGATGTATTTTTCTACTTTTCAAGGGTGCTGTTTGAGTACATAAGATGTACTTAGATTTCTACTCGTGTGCTGTGTAACTAAAACAAAGAAATTCCAGGAAATGTTCAAAACGTCCTTAGGGAAGCACATAACTTCATGAAAATAACAATACATCTTAAGACAGCATGTCTGCTTGCTGGCTGCTGGATAATGCACTAAAATTCCTTAAAAGCCATGACTAAAGTGTTATGTTTTTTTTTGCCAAAAAGATAATAGCATTCCCCTGCCATGAATTTTATCACCTTGAAACAAACAGGACTTGGCATTTCTTACACATACTCTCTTTGCACTGCTACAGAAACTATTCATTATTTTATACATTTTATTATGGCATTTCTCATTCTGTGCATAATATACCAAAGGATGTATAATTTATATGTAAGGAACATTTCAGTTTTATCCTTTGACAGACATAATCTCGTTTAAAACATTTTATGCTGCCCTATTTGTAGCCCAAAGCTTATTTCATTTACAAAAGCAGAAGGCTTTGAGCTGCTGTTTTAGTTTGTAAATAATTTTGAAGAGATAAACACACAGTCTGCCAAAGGGGATTACTAGTTCAATGAAAATTACTGTTCCTTTATGTTTTTCCCAGCGCAGAGGAACTGCCAAGTGAAAATGATTTTTTTTTCCTTCCTAAGTCTAGAAAACATAGCAATGTTCTACTAACCAAAACCTCTGCGGGTGAACTCAGCAGGGAGTTCAGAATGCACTGGGCAGTCACAAAGCAAGTGTTAGCAACATCAATGACAAATGAAGGCTGGAGATCCATTATGATCTCCAACTACTTCATCAGACAGAAATAATCGACATATGGATATATGAGATGTGGATGTCTATCACACTATTTATCCTTCTATTCCTGTGCTTTGACATTCTGTGTATCATGCCTGACACTTCAGAATGTGTGTGTGTTTTTTTATCAAGATAACATTAGATAACTACATGAAAATAAGAATATACCGTGCAACTAAACTTGATATGTACTCATCTTACATGATGCCTCACTCTGCTGCATCTTACATCTATTCTTAATTCCAGTACTTCAGACTAATGATAAAATCAGGAATATTTGTCATTACTTCTAAATGAGTAAACCACTTGGTTTGCAGTTACTAAAAGCCTTGCAGGAAGAACAAGAAAGAAAGAAATGAGCTTCAGAAAAAAAAGAACAGCATATAAACAAAAATGCCAAATTGTCTTGAGTCTTGACCTTTGCATATTGCATCAAGAAACCCTTTTGAACAGTGTAGTTTTGATTAAAGCTGAACCAGGCTGAATTACTAAACAGGAATTTGAATTTGTTTTATGGAAACATTCATATTATAGGATATGCCATTAATGTAAGTTTTATTTTGTTTTGTTTTGCTTCATGCAGATAGCATTTCTGTTATCGTCCATTTTGCCAAGAGTAAAATGTTCACCTCCATAGTCCAGCTGAACCAGGCTAAATTACCAAACATGAATCTGAATTTATTTTATGGAAATGTTCATATTATAGGGTATACCTAGTTATGTCATTCATTAATGTAAGCTTTGTTTTGTTTCGCTTCGTGCAGATAGCATCTCTGCTATCATCCATAAACTCCACAGTCCATGACAATGTTTATAAAAGACAACTGCAGATATTGATTTTCTATAACAAATGAAAATTAACAATATTGTTGAGTCACAGCATAACTAACCCATGCCAGTGCCATGGTATTAATTACATGGCTACTGTGTCACAAAATGTTGTTACTGTTAAAGCATTTGCTTGCACTTTGTATTAAAGGCATCCATGACACAGAGACAGGCTGTGAGACTACCACATCATTATACAGCAGTTGTTTGCTCTGCACACTGACATGGTTTCAAGCTACACCACTCTTTCCCATTTAAAGAGTTAATAACTTAATAAATAGTTTGTTTTCCGTGTCCTTTAACAGCAACATCTACCACTTTGCAGTGAATACTGTGTTCCCAGTGAAGGAGTTCAAGTCAGCTTTGATGCACTCTCTAACGTACTACAAGTTCTAATCATGCTTGGCAATACCTTAATTCTGTTCTGATACAGTTTCAAAATAATATTTATCCAATAGAATTTATAAGTTCTTGGGTAACACCTGCCCTTATCTGACACATGAATTAAAACAATTGCCAAAACAAACAGAGGATCTGGATTTATGAATGGCTGCACTTAGTGCTTATATGCTGTGCACAGTAGCGTGCTATATGGTATTCATTAAACACCTGTGCATTCCATGCATGGCCTCAAAAAAAGTGTAAACTGCACAAAATGCTAATGAAATCATAAGTACTTGGATTGCATGCTAATTAACCAATCCAACATGGTGGAGCTATTCAGGAACTTATAAAGAGATTATGTACATTCAATGCTACCCTTTGCCCTGAAATCCAAAATGTTAGAGGTTGCTGCTGCCATCATTAATTTGTATGTGCAGCACACTTTAATTGAAGGTGTTGCTGCTGCTGCCAGACATTGAAAAGAGGAAGAGTGTTTAGATCCCATTTGACTTATCATGGACTGCATGATACAGAAATTGTAGAATGATACAGGGTTGACAGGGAAACAAAAGAGGAAATATGCAACCTCTGATGCCCTCAACTGAGACACCAGGGAAATCATGGAGAATCCATCCCAGTGGAAACAAAGTTATGAGTGGCATTACCAATACTAGCTACAGAGACTTTCCAGAAGCCCACAGGATATATTAGGGGTGTCACAGGCCTCAGCCTTTAAAAGTCTTACATCATTTTTTAAATGCAGTACTATGACATGCATGGTTCCCATGCACTACAGAGAAGAGAGCAACAACCTTTCAACAGTTTTACCCCAAAGCACACCTCCCCAAAATTTTGAAGGCCATAGACAGATAGAAATAAAAGCCCCACACTGTGAAGATGGAAGGAGGTGAATCAACAGAAAAGGATACCACTCTATTAACTGTCAGGTTGTCTGTAATGTCCACCTACAATGTGTGTGCAGGTAACCTTGGCAGTTTCTATGATTCACACATATGGCACACCTGTGACTTATACAGAAGGTTTGCTATGAGTGACTTTGTATAGGGGCATCTAGTGGGGGATACAGGTTACGCACTAGAACCTTGGCTCATGACACCCATGTGAAACCCACACAACACAACTAAGCAAGGATACAATGGTGCCCATGCTCAAAATAGAAATATAACAGAACTTGTATTTTGCTTGCTCAAATCAAGGTTCTGTTGTCTGGACACATCAGGAAGGGCACTGCAGTAGGACCCAGCCACCTCTGCCAAAATACTAGTAGTCTGTACCATGTTGTACAATATAATTCTCAGGAAACAGCTTATGCAAGGACAGCAAGGCCCTGGACCACAGTTCCCAGGACCATAGGCAGGGCCAG